>NC_073388.1:31639107-31825903 GCF_028641065.1 Leucoraja erinaceus | reverse complement strand
AGAAAAGAAAGAAATTGTAAGATAAAGACCTAAAAAAAGGAAACAGATTCCACGAAAGAACAGACCGGGGAGACAAATACCTAGGAAGAATTGGAGAGATAAACTGCGAAGGAAAGGAGGATAAAAAAACAGAGTAGGTAAAAGAGAGAGGAGGATAAGGTCGAAGTCGAGGAGAAGTCGAGGGAGGAGTGGGGAGACGTCTAGTGGAGAAAAGAGGAGACGAGAAAAAAAAGGAAGAAGTGAAGGGAGGAAAAAGGGAGGAAGGGGAAAGAAAACAAAAAAGAAAGAGGGGAAAAGGGAAGGGAAAAAGGAGAGAGAGGGGAAAAGGGAAAAGAAAGAAGGAAGGGGGGGAATCAACCCGACGGTAAAAACAATTGTATCGGCTACTGGAAATTAATAAAGAGCGATGGTTGACCATAAAAAAGCTAAAAAAGTGACGCTTAACCTTGTTAAAGACCGTGATAACATACACCATATGTTGCGTAGGACAAATAACATAAGCCCAGGATTATTAAATCAATGATTCGAGTACAGTAGTCTAAACCATTGATTCATTGCAAGGCCAATTCCTGATCCACTCACTCAAGCCCTCAGCAGCCTCGCGCAGACAGAACAGAAAAGAAAGATGACACGCGCCAACGAACCGATCACCCATTTATACAGATATACAGTGGCGGGAAACCAACAGCGGGAAAGTATAGTGGGCGGCAACCCTATCGCCCAATCACAGATAACAGTAGGTGCAGGAGTAGGCCATTTGGCCCATCGAGCCAGCACCGTCATTCAATGTGATCATGGCTGATCATCCCTAATCAGTACCCTGTTCCTGCCTTCTCCCCCTATCCCCTGACTCGGCTATTTTTAAGAGCTCTATCTAGCTCTCTCTTGAAAGCATCCAGAAAACCTACCTGCACCACCCCGATAGAGAAGGTCCAGGACAGAAAGGTCAGTGTGGGAATGGGAAGAGTAGTTAAAATCGTGGGCAACTGAGAGCTCCCATAGGCGTTGGCAGACTGAGCATAAAGGGCCTGTCCCACTTACGTGTCCTTGGCACGGAAATTACGCGACCTTGGTGTTGTGTTGAGGCGCACGGGCATCGTATGGTCGCACGTGGCCGGTCCCATTTAGAAACGCGGAGCGGTATGTAGTTGTGCACGACATCGCGTGGGGCTCCAAAATCTTTGTAGTGAACAAAATCTTCGCACACCAATGGCTTGTCGTGGAACTGACGTCCAAAGTGGGACGGGCCGAAGACCCTGGCATAACACAACGTCTCACCTTCAACAGCAGCAGAAGCAGGCAAACAATCGCCGAGCTCGGCCTGGGGCTCACGGCTGTTGTGGTCCGGATCCGCCCCCACTTCTACTCCCAGAGCGGGGCCAAGAAAATTGGAGATAGACACAAAATGCAGGAGTAACTCAGCGGGACTGGCAGCATCTCTGGAGAGAAGCAATGGGTGACATTTCAGGTCAAGACCCTTCTTTTCAGACTGAAGAAGAGTCTCGACACGAAACATCACCAATTGCTTCTCTCCAGAGATGCTGCTGGTCCCGCTGAGTTACTCCAGCTTTGTGTCCATCTTCAAATGACGTCACGCGCTCCAGACAGCTGTGCGTACGCATGTAATCACGCCAGACCTTTGCGGGACCATCCCGGCTCAACGCGACCACCAGGTCACGTAATTTGCGTGCGAAGGACATGTAAGTGGGACAGGCCCTTAAGTATTCAGTGAGCCAGTCACCGAGTCTACGTTTGTTCTTGCCAATGTACAGGAGCCCACAACAGGAACATTGGATACAGAGGATGTGGTTAGAGGAGGTACATGTGAACCTTTGTTTCACCTGAAAGGACGGTCAGGGTCCCTGAATGGAGTCAAGGGTGGAGGTACAAGGACAGGTGTTGCATCTCCTGCGGTTGCAGGTGAAAGTACCTGGGGATGCTGTGGTTTGGGTAAGAAGGGATGAGGGACCAAGGAGCCATGGAGGGAGGCGAAATGGGGTGGAGATGGGAAGATGTGATTAGTGGTGGGATCCAAGCCTTTATGCTTTCTTCACTGGTTCTTTTTTGTTTATACTCTGCAGATGCGTCTAGTTATTGTGTTGTATTATAATTCTCATGGATATCGACACTGAGGTTTGTTAAGAATGAAGTAAAACTGCCATGTCAATCTAGCGTTGAGGATTATTGCTGCCTGGCATTCATGATACAAGTTATGTCAAAACCTAAATTCCTATTTGTGCTTTTGCACCAATGAGATTAGAAAATCATGCCATACTAGCTACTTCACTGCTCTTTAATCCAATGCTTGTGTTAATGCCCATGACTCCCAAGTGTAAAACTCTCTTCCTATATGTTTAAACTTGATATTGACATATAGTGCAGTGTGTAGATACCAAGGTGAACTGAACAGACAGGGTGAAAACAATAAAAAATATTGTTTTAAGGCATGTTTTTTTTCTTACCACAAGAGGATAATTGTATGTACATTTTTTTGTTGCTAACCTATTCACTGAGACGATATATGTTGTATTGTGTTAGGGATGCTTTGTAAATGATTTACAGCACAGGCCATGTAACAAAACTATAATGGTCTTTGTATAATCCATAAAAATCAGAATGTAATTGAAAAACTCAGCTAAGATTTTTAACAGATAGATTTACGATTAAATGGTAACATTGCAGAAACTATTGCCTCAACCTATATTACTGCACTATATAGGAGCAGATGATATTCCTTCTGGGATTCATCATAGCATATAGCTGCAAAATAATATTCCACCCATACCATCCTTAAGGATTCAACAAGACACGGATCAATAAGGTAGCCCCAAATTGTCAAGAATGCTGTCACAAAATTGTACAAAAAATAGAATGTTTTTGCAGTGCATCTTAAGCGAATATTACTATGTGCCTATTTTTGTTTATAACAATCAAATAATGCAGTTCAGAAATGATTAAATGTTTTTGTGTTATATTAGTTAGATAAATTAGTGCATAGAGAAATAATATAATTGTAAAGATGATTTGGCCATGAAAATATTTACCCGAGTAAACATCTATTGCACAGACTTATGTTTAAGGTTTCACGTGAGTTGAAAATCAACGAGTGGGGTGGTTTATGCTTATTTACCCAAAATTGGAAACACTATCTCAGAAGATATGACATTTATACCATGCCTTGTAGTAAATATTTTTAGTACTCTCTGCCTTGAACACAATACCACCTTTTTCATTTGCCTCCTACCACTTGCAATTTTGCTACAGACCAACCTCATTACCCAACACCATTATTTTCCAACTATGGACATGGATTCTCAACAATGAGGTCTTATGGATTGACAAGCATGTTTTTGGTGGTCCTTCGTTTAGTGATCATTTACAGACTCTTGTATTCTGCCCACATTCTAACTCGGCAAATACAGTAGCGCGTTGCAGAATCTGCCCCCTTTGATTTTTATTAAATTGAAATATGAAAAAAAATGTACAATGGGATTTTTTGCATAGCAATTCAGAAACAAATAGCTTGTAAATTATATTACTTATTTTTTACAATATCAATATCAGCACAAATTACTCTCAAAACATTCATTCAGACTGGAGATAAATCGGAGACTTAACCTAATATAAGACTGATGGGTGTTTGTCACATAATGGCTCGATTACAAAATATCATAATTCAAGGGGTATTTTCTGCACCTTACACACAATACATTTAATGAAACACTCAAAGGTTAAAAACAATATTGTTGATGTGGTGGACAAATTGAATTGAATACAAGGAATTTGCCTTGATGCTTTGCTCACAAGTAACAACACAATATACAATAAACAATCAAAAATAAAACATTATAATTTAAACATGTTGGTTGGTGTGGACAAGTTGGGCCGAAGGGCCTGTTTCCACACTATCACTCTATGAATCTATGTGAACAATAAAATAAAATACCAGAATTAAATGTAATAGTTATTTTGTATTCGCAACATTGTCAAGAGCAAGTACAATCCTGAACTGATGCTACAAAACTCAAAGCACATACTCAGAGCCGTTAACTTGAAAGGCCATTGTTAACCTCTTTTCTGAACCTATCAAAATTCTCAGCCTTAACATCAGTATTTGTCTGGCAAAACAACAACTCATTTGTAAAGCCCAGCTTGACAGAACTAACCACAGGATCAACAAATAGCATGGTGAAAACTATGCTGTTGATCTTTCTGATCCTTCTCAAAGAAATATCAGCATCAACATAAATATAATTTTGGTCATGACAGGACAGTCATGAAATTAAATTCAACCCGTTATTTTCATATCTAAAAATATTTAAACTGTGTGAGGTGCATAAAAATATATCTAACGACAGAAATGTTATGTTAATGGGTGAAAATATTTAATTAATCACATCCATGATTTGGAAGTCATGTTCTAAGATCCTGGAGATGTATGTATCTTTTATGGACTTGGCTTGAGAAGGTAAGTTATTTCACATATTTTTCTATTCATCATGAATAGACATCAAATAATATTGAACATTTGTAGGTTAGTAGATTAACCAGAATCTTCAAAAAGCTGTTTAGCTTTCTTTAGATCCTACTTTTTAAAATATTATTATCAAATAATTTCAGAAATGGGTAAGCTCCATATAGAAAGCTACGTTCATAGTCTGCATGTACTCATTGAAAAACAACTAAATGCATTGTACATTATTTTTTTTTCTCATGATTCAGCTTTTGAAGCTTTTACTTTATTTAACAGTTCAAACCAAAATGTTATCTCTTTCCACAGATGATGTCTAACTTACTGAGTATTTCCAGCATTTTTTTTGGCTTTTATTTCACATTTCCATCATCTGTTTTTTCTTTATTTCCACAAATGTCATTAATTCTTACAGCATATCATTGCAGTTCACATGATTGTTCAGAGTTAATAATTATTTTTGGAATAGTGCATGTAATATTACTTATCAGTCCATTAATGTTCTCTTCTTGATTTTGGAGCATAACATTGATCACTTATTTATTTTCCACTGCAGTTTTAAAACTAGTTTTGTGTGCTAGAACATGCTACTAATTTATAACAGGAACCCCACCATACCTGCAGCCATCCCCTCCCTCCAGAGAACTACCCTTCAATTATATAAGGCAAACATCCCACTTGAATCACCAAGCAAGGCTAACCGAATGCAAGAAAACAAAATACACAAGCCTACACCTTGAATGTTAGGTTTGACCTTGTGCTGCGTGACATTTTGATGGAAGCCAAAAGTCACATAAAATAATGAGATTCTTGCAAGGCTGATAATCAGCAGGACAAACAGGAGACAAGTTACCCTTGAGACAATATTATCATATGGAGTACACAAGAAACATCAGATCCACTGTAAAAATCAATGCTGAAATCTCATAGGGCTTTTCAGCACACTTAAATTCTGACCAGCATCTGGCATGAGTGCAAGCATTTCTAAATGTAAGGAAAAGATTAACTTTATTGTTAGCAGTAATCCCACATTGTGGTAATATTTCAATACCTTTGGATCAGATAAATGTCATCACTGCATGGGAGATTTTATTCACTATCTAACTGTACCCAAAATCCCATACACCCCATTGTAATCTTCATGAAGGAACTTCTATGAATTACACAATACAGAGAAGAATAAAATTAATTGAAGGAGATATAAGTAGCTGTCTCAGTTATCTTTAGTTGGCCAGAATTCTTCTGAGTGAAGTAATACTAGTCAAGGCCGACTGGGCAGCACAAACTAGAAAATCTTTAAGCGCAAATGCTATAAACAAAATAACATCATTAAAAGTTCCACAAATAATGTAACATAAGACATCACAAGAAAATACTGAGGATTATACAATATAATATATACAAAATATCTGGACTATTATGATCTCTGAATGCCAACAACCTTGTACATCTTTAACTCTTAGGTGTCTCAGTAACTTTCGAATCATGCAGTCGTACAGAATGGGAACAGGCCCTTCAGCACAACTAGTTCATGCCAATTAAAATCCCCATCTAAGCTAGTCCTATTTGCCCACATTAGGCCCATATCTCTTTAAACCTTTCTAATCCAAGTACTTGTATAACTGTCTTTTAAATGCTGTACACCTCAAATGCCTTCTCTGGCAGCTGATTCCATAAACCTACCACACTGCAAGTGAAAAAGTTGCCCCCGAGGTTCCAATGAAATCTTCCCCCACTCACCTTAAACCTATGTCCTCTGGTTCTTGAATTCCATCCTTGGCAAAAGTATGTGCATTCACACTTGATTTTATACACCTCTATAAGATCACCCCTTAGCCTCCTGCATTCCAAGGAATAAAGACCTAGCTTGCCCAATCACTCCTTATATGTCAGGCCCACATGTCCTGACAACATCCTTGTAACTCTTCTCTGTGCCCTTTCCAGATTAATGACATTCTTCCTAGAGCAGGGTGTCCAAAATTGAACACAATTCTCCAAATTTGGCCTCACCAATGTCTTGTATAACTGTAACATCATATCCATATTTCTGTACTCAGTGTCCAGATGGATAAATGAATGAATGAATGTTGATTGGCCAAGTATGTACAATTACAAGGAATTTGCCTTGGTGCTCCGCTCACAAGTAACAAAACGACATACAGTAAACAATTTCGAATAAAACATAAAACATTAAAGCATTAAGAATAAAACATTACAGTTTTGTATAAATAATGATCTCCAAATGCCAACAACCTTGCACATCTTTAACTCTTAGGAGTCTCTGTAACTTTAGAATCATAGAGTCATACAGTACGGAATTAGGCGCTTCAGCCCAACTTGTTCATGCCGATTAAAATCCCCATCCAAGCTATTATGAAAGCCAATGTACGTAAAGCTTTCTTTACCACTCTATCTACCTGTGATGCCACTTTCATGGAGCAATGTCAAAGGACAAAGACATTTATTGTCACATACACCAATTGGTGTAGTGAAATTTGAGTTACCATGCAGCACACAAATAAGATAAACACAACACTATATCATCACAACACTTAACATAGAACATAAAAACATCCCCCCACAGTGGAGTCAATATTTCCCACTGTGAGGGAAGGCAACAAAGTCCAGCCATCTTCAACTTCCTTCCGTTCACCCGTGGTCGGGGCCTATCGTGGCCTTCACAGTCACTGCAACGGTGGCCTGATGTTTCAGGCCCTCTTGCCGGGATGATGGAGTTCCAGCATTGGAATGGAAGAACACACTCAGTGGCTTGGAGTTTCCAAATCAGCCGCTTCCTACCGGAGACCGCTGCTCCCGAAGTCCACAGGCCGAGCTGGGTGGAGCTCCAATGCTGGCGACCTCAGCGAAAGATCCCAGGCTCCACGATGTTAAAGTCAGAGGGTGCGAAGATGCGGCTCGGAGGAAAGTTGCATCTTCGACCAGGTAGTGACTGAGAATAACAGTTTCCCCCTTTCCCCCTTTCCCCCTCTCCCCCCCCCCCCCCCCCCCCCCCCCACCCCTCACATAAAAAATACTAAAAGACCTCCAAAACAAAACTTTTAAACAGACTAATAATAAGAAAATGGATGAAAGGATGAACAGGCGCTGGTGAGGCTAGATGGTCACACTAGATGGCGCCACCACTCGGCCTCATACTCCTCGACAACACTCCCATTGCCCTACCATTCACTGTGTAGGTCCTGCTTTGATTTGACTTAACTAAGATCCTGGTGTAATTTTTAAAGAACCATCTCACTATCTACAATATTACCTACCTTCATATGGCTCTCAGATGACTGGAGACAGGTGAAAATTGCCACAGGTACCTTGTGTCTCAGAATGAACTGTAAAGAGTCTGCCTTGCAGCAGGGAATAGATTCCAGAATAAACAATGACAACCTTGACATCAGGTTGAAGAGGCGGAGAGAGGGTTGCACCTCAAACAAAAATTCTGGGTGAAGAGTATGCCGTGATAATCCCAAGAATGTCATCTTAGACAGAGTGCAAAAAATGTGGTCAAGGCTTTGGTTGCACCATTACAGGAAGGATGTGGATGCTTTGGAGAGGGTGCAGAAGAGGTTCACCAACAATCTGCCTTGACTAATAGCTTTGAGGAGAGGTTGGACAAACATGGATTGTTTTCTCTGAAGCATTGGAGACTGAAGGGAAACCCCTTTCTCCTTCCATCTACCCATAACCTTTGATACCTTACTAATCAAGAACTTATTAATCTCTTCTTTAAAAATACCCAATGACTTGGCCTCCATCATTTCTTTTATTTTTTAGTCCTCTTGAGATAAATGCTAACATTTCATTTGCCTTCCTTCCCACAAATTCAACCTGCATATTAACCTTTTGGGAAACCTGCACCAAGTCCCTTTGCACCTCTGATTTCTGAAACATCTTCCATTCATCTATGCATTTATTTCTTCTATCAAAGTGCATGACTGCACACTTTGCCACCCTGTATTACATTTGTCACTCCTCTGCCCGCACTTCCAACCTGTCCAAGTCCTCCTGCAGAAACCCTCCTGTAATTCCGATCTTCGCTATCTAGGGTATCATCAACTTTAGTGTCTTCTGTAAAATGACTAATGATGTCCTTTACATTCTCATCCAAATTATTGATATAAACTACAAATAGCAGTGGGCTCAGCAGCGACCCAGTGGCACACACGAGTTACAGGCCTCCAGTCTGGAAACCAACCTTCCACCAAAACCCTCTCCCTTGCATGAAGGCCAATCTCTATCCAGTCGACAAGTTCTATCTGGATCCTATGCGATCTAACCTTCTGGAGTAGTCTACCATACGCAACCTAATCAAATACCTTGCTGATGTCCATATAGAAAATGTCTACATTTAACCTCTTTGGTTACTTCTTTAAAAAAATAGGAAGACAAAATCTCACATGTACAAAACCATGCTGACTATCCCTACTAATCCCCTGTCTATCCATCTGCTATATATCCTATCACTCAGAATCCTCTCCAGTAACTTGCCCAGCACAAAGGTTAGACTCACTGGTCTATAATTCCCTTGCTTGCAGGCCTTCTTAAAGAGAAGCACAACAGTTTGCTGACACCTCACCCATGCCTAATGATGATTCATATTTCACTGCTAGGGCACCTGGAATTTCTACCAGGTCCTCTGATATATTTAATTTAGTTCATTTAGAGATTCAGCATGGGAACAGGCCCTTCAGCCCACTGAGTCTGCAACGACCAACGTTCACCTTTACACTAGCTCTTGTTATTCCAATTTCTCATCCTGCACTCTAGGAGCAATTTATAGAAGTGAATTAACCTACAAACCTGGAATTTGGAATAGAGAGGAAACCAGAGCACCCTGAAGTACAAATCTCACAGAAATCATGGAACATATCATTAATTGCTTACACATGCATTAGAATCCATCCTAAATCTCTGAATGTGATTCAATTTTGGCCTTCAGTTCCTTCATGCCTCCCACAAAGCTAATCAACAACCATCACACATTTACTTTGGAGACTTTGATGCTCTTTGCTGTTTTTACTTTGGAATCTTTTGATGCTCTTTGCTGTTCTTTCCTTAATTAAAACTTAATTTCATCCCTTGTTAAACTCAAAAATTGGAATTGCTTTGCTAGAAAGGATTGTCTATAGCTGTTGACATTATTGGATAGACTGCAAATACTGAGCTGGGAGTGAGAGGCAGTTGTTACCTCCACCTCTACCAGTATTATCAGTCACTATTCATTTTTAACACTATTATTATGATTCATGCTGTATTGTATGTTTATCTCATGTCCGTTGTAAACTCTAAATAACCCATTAAAACATATTGGGTGACACAGTGGCACAGCTAGTGGAACAGTTACCTCACAACTTAGATATCCAGGTCCAATCCAGACCTCCAGAACACATTCTCTCTGTGGCTTCATAGATTTCTTCTGGGAGCTCCTGTGTCCCCTGCTTCTAAGACATGCAGATTGCTAGGTTATTTGGCCAAGGTTAAATGCCCCCAGTATGGCCCTATATGAGTGGTACAATCTTAGAGTGGGAGGTTGATTTTAGGGAGAATGTGGGGAGAATATTAGGGTATTGGTGTAGGTTTGATCTGAATTGGTGCCTAATGTTCAACATGGGTGTGGTGGACTAAAGGGACTATTTCTGAGACGTTTGGTTCTATACAGTAGCTCAGCCTACATCTTATCCTTCCTTCTTGGAGGATTTCTTGGAATGTATGCTGGATAGTTTTCTAAACCAACATGTAGAGGAACCAACGAGAGAGCAGGCTATCCTAGACTGGGTATTGAGTAATGAGGAAGTGTTAGTTAGCAGTCTTGTTGTGCATGGCCCCTTGGGCAAGAGTGACCATAATATGGTTGAGTTCTTCATTAGGATGGAGAGTGACACAGTTAATTCAGAAACAAGGGTTCTGAACTTAAAGAATGGTAACTTTGAGGGTATGAGACGTGAATTGGCCAAGATAGACTGGCAATTGATTCTTAAAGAGTTGACGGTGGATATGCAATGGAAGGTATTTAAAGACCGCATAGATGAACTACAACAATTGTTCGTCCCAGTTTGGCAAAAGAATAAATCAGGGAAGGTAGTGCATCCGTGGATAACAAGGAAAATCGGGGATAGTATCAAAACAAAAGATGAAGCATACAAATTAGCCAGGCAAAGCAGCCTACCAGAGGACTGGGAGAAATTCAGAGTCCAACAGAGGAGGGCAAAGGGCTTAATTAGGAAAGGGAAACTAGATTATGAAAGAAAACTGGCAGGGAACATAAAAACTGACTGCAAAAGCTTTTATAAATATGTGAAGAGAAAAAGCTTAGTTAAAACAAATGTGGGTCCCTTGCAGTCAGAAACAGGTGAATTGATCATGAGGAACAAGGACATGGCAGACCAATTGAATAACTACTTTGGGTCTGTCTTCACTAAGGACGACATAAATAATTTGCCGGAAATAGCAGGGGACCGCGGGTCAAATGAGATGGAGGAGCTGAGTGAAATCTAGGTTAGTCGGGAATTGGTATTATGTAAATTGAATAGATTAAAGGCCGATAAATCCCCAGGGCCAGATAGGCTGCATCCCAGAGTGCATAGGGAAGTAGCCCCAGAAATAGTGAATGCATTAGTGATAATTTTTCAAAACTCTTCAGATTCAGGAGTAGTTTCTGAGGATTGGAGGGTAGCTAATGTAACCCCACTTTTTTTTTTAAAGGGAGGGAGAGGGAAAACGGGGAATTATAGACCAGTTAGTCTAACATCGGTAGTGGGGAAAATGCTAGAGAGTTATTAAAGATGGGATAGCAGCACATTAGGAAAGTGGTGAAATCATTGGACAAAGTCAGCATGGATTTATGAAAGGTAAATCATGTCTGACGAATCTTATAGAATTTTTCGAGGATGTAACTAGTAGAGTGGATAAGGGAGAACAAGTGGATGTGTTATATCTGGACTTTCAGAAGGCTTTCGACAAGGTCCCACATAAGAGATTAGTATGCAACTTAAAGCACACGGTATTGGGGGTTCAGTATTGATGTGGATAGAGAACTGGCTAGCAGACAGGAAGCAAAGAGTAGGAATAAACGGTTCCTTTTCAGAATGGCAGGCAGTGACTAGTGGCGTGCCGCAAGACTCAGTGCTTTGACTCCAGCTATTTACAATATCTATTAATGATTTGGATGAGAGAATTGAATGCAACATCTCCAAGTTTGCGGATGACACGAAGCTGGGGGGCAGTGTTATGTGTGAAGAGGATGTTAGGAGGCTACAAGGTGACTTGGATAGGTTGGGTGAGTGGGCAAATGCATGGCAGATACAGTATAATGTGGATAAATGTGAGGTTATCCACTTTGGTGGCAAGAACAGGAAGGTAAACTATTATCTGAATGGTGGCTGATTAGGAAAAGGGAAGATGCAACGAGACCTGGGTGTCATGGTACACCTGTCATTGAAAGTAGGCATGCAGGTGCAGCAGGCAGTGAAGAAAGTGAATGGAATTCATAGCAAAAGGATTTAAAAAAAAAAAATTTAAATTAGAAGTAAGTACAATAATATGGTACCATAGGTACCTAGTGTATATTGGCATGTTACAATTCATGTACCGCTTCTTATTATTTTAATTTTAACAATAAAAAGGAAAAAGAATAGAAAAGAAATAGAGAAGTGTGTGATATCAGAAAGTGAGAAAAGGAAAATGAGAAAAGAAAGAAAATGAAGAGAAAAGAAGCAGAGGTAGTAAGCAGAAGAATAAAGGAGAGATAGCTATTTGTTGTTCTTGACCACCATTCACCCAGTCCTGAAACAGATCTTTTCTATATTTGTGCTGCACCATATGCTTCGAAGAAGTCGACAAATGGAGAGCAAATCCATTGGAATTGGTCTACTTTGACTGATAGGAGGAATTGCATTTCTTCAAGATGTAGGGTTTCCAACATGTTTGAAATCCACATTTTAAACGTTGGTATCGCTATATTTTTCCAAAATGTTGGTATGTTTTTTTGCCGTTATTAAACCATAATTAAGGAATGATTTTTGAAACATATTCAATTTATTCTCGTCTTCCAGTAATCCAAATATAATCAATTCAGTGTTAGGATCAAGTTTGGACCAATAGTGAATAATCCGGTATTTAAACCATCTCTTATGGATAAAACATAGAGACAATGGGACAGATTGGGAATTAAAAAGGTAGACGACATGTATGAAATGGGAAATCTGTTATCATTTCAACAATTAAAATTAAAATTTAAACTGAATAACAACCAATATTTTAAATATCTACAGATATGTGTTTTTATTAAGAAATAAATACAAAGATTTCAAAGTATAATTTTAGATCCACTGGAAGAAGTAATGAATATTAAGGTGGACTTACAAAAATTAATATCATATCTATATAATAATATTTTAAATAGAGAATTACCATCAACAGAGGCAATTAGATAAGAGTGGGAAAAACAACTAACGATAAAAATTTCGAAAGAAACATGGGAAAAGTATTTGATATACATACATAAATGTTCGATTAATGCTAGACACAATTTAATCAATTTAAAATACTACATAGATTATATTATTCAAAAAATAGACTGAATAAATTCTACCCAAATATCTCTCCCATCTGTGATAAATGTCTTTCTCAAAATGCCAATATTACACATTCTTTTGTTTCTTGCACAAAACTTCATAAATTTTGGTGTGATATTTTTGATATATTCACAAATCTATTTAAGATAAAATGGAACCTAATACTGAAAACATTATATTTGGAGTACTGGGAGACGGGAACAAATTAAACATATCCCAAAATTCATTCTTTAATTATGGGTTAATAACAGCAAAAAAAAAACTTAAATTTTGGAAAAATGCTACTATACCAACGATTAAAATGTGGATTAGTAATATTTTGGACAGCGCACCTGGAAGAAATGAGACTCCTCCTAATAGATAAACAAGACCAATTCTTAACGAGTTGATCTCCATTTATTGATTTCTTGGATTCATGTGGTGCAACGGTATCGTAAAAATTAAAGGTTTCAGGTATGGGTGAAAGATGATCACCAATATAAAAACTCATCTCCTTGCGGCTATTTGATAATCTCCCTCCTGCTCTCTCTTCTTGCTTATTTATTTTCCTAACTATCTCTTTCACCCCCTTTTGATTTACACACACTACACTTTCCTCTATTCCTTACTATCTCTTTCTTTCTTATTTCTCTCTTTAAATTTTTTTTTTAAAGAAGTTGTACAGAGAATGTATTATGTTAACATATTTTTGGCACCTGTAAAAAGGTACCACTGCATTGTACTTACTTCTCAATAAAATTCAAAAATGAAAAGGATCAAGTTTTATCTTAAGTAATTTTGTGAAATTTCAAAGATTTTGCTCCATAATTTGTGTAATGTTATACAAGAAACAAAAGAGTGTGTTATAGTAGCATTCTGAGATAAACATTTATCACAAATGGGGAAGTATTTGGGTAGAATTTGTGCAATGTAGTTTTCGAATAATATAATCTGTGTAGAATTTTAAATTCAATTAAATTATGTCTTGCATTAATCAAATATTTATGTATATATATATCAAGTGTTTTTCCCAAGTTTCTTTCAGGATTTTTATCAGTAGTTCTCGTTCCCATTCTTCTTTAAGTGCCTCTGTCTGTGGTAATTCTATATTTAAGATAAATATGATATTAATTTCCTTGATTCAGCCTTATTGTTCATTGCTTCTTCAAATGAGTCTAGAGTTAAAGTTTGGTATCCTTGTATATATTTTTTCAGGAAGTCACGAATCTGAACATATTTAAAATATTGGTTATTTATCAGCTTGTAACTTGATTGTAATTGTTGAAATGACAGCAAGTTTCCCATTTCGTACATATCACCGATCCGTTTAATTCCTAGTTTTTCACATTGGTTATATGTTTTATCCGAGAAAGATGGTTTAAATGCTGGAATAATAACTAATGGGGTTAAAAGTGATAGATTTCTTAATTTTAAAGTTAATTTTATTTGTTTCCAAATTCGTATTGTATTATGGATGATTGGGTTCTTCTTGTATATTGTGTTGTTCATTTTTATCGGGGAGAAGAAGATCGCTCCTCTATTAAAAGGAGAACAGTCCTCTTTCTCCATTTTTATCCATTCTGGTTGTTGGGCAGAATTGTCCAACCAATAGATTATATTTTTCATATGCACTGCCCAGTAGTAGTACAAAAAGTTCAGGAGTGAAAGTCCCCCAGCATATTTGGGTTTATACAAATGTTATCTTTGGATTCTATGTGATTTATAGTCCCAAATGAAAATTGCAATATTAGGGTCTAGCTTTTTAAATAAGTTTTTTGGTATGTATAAAAGTATTGATTGGAATAGGTATAATATTTGTGGTAAAAAAAATATTTTTATAGCGTTTATTCTGCCTATTAAGGACAACAGCAATGTTTTCCAGAATTTAATCTGTGCATTCAATTTAGTTAATAACAGCTGAGTTGATAACAGTCTATGTCTGATTTTACTTCCCCAGTTGGGAATCTATTGAAATGAGATTGTATGAGCACAAAGTCATTGAATTCACAAATCTAACTGTCTGGTTATCAAACCATCCATAAAAATGGCCACAAAATAGGTATAATCACTTGGCAACATTTGTTACATCATTTTATGGCCATGTTTGAAATGTCAAACACCTATTGGAAGAAGAGTCACTCTGGAATATTGTACTATTACGATGGATAAACACATATTTAGAGGGTAGGTGCATATTTTCCATATTGCGCCTACCCTCTACTTTATGAATAGAAAGAAGCAATGTTGACCATCAAGTCCATATCAGCTCATAAAGCAATCCCATTCCACGGTAATTCTCATGGTAACCTATTCATCCCACTTTCCTAATAATTTCCCCCAGATTCCACTATTTACACACAATGGACAATATTTACATTCGTCAATTGGCTGAATAACTCGCATATTTTCAGATAATTTCACCCGGGTTCAATGCTGTCCGTACGGAGTTTCCACGTTCTCCCTGTGACAGTGTGGGTTTTCTCCAGGTGCTCCGTTTCCCTCCCACAGTCCAAAGACGGCAGGTTTGTAGGTTAATTGCCTTCTGTAAATTGTCCGTAGTCTGCAGGATAGAACTAATGTATCATTGATTGCTGGTCAGCATGGACCCGGTAAGCCGAAGGGCTTGTTTCCACACTGTATCTCTAAAGCTAAAACTAAATGGGATGAAACTAGAGTATTCAGAGGAAACTCGCACATTCACTTCAAAAATGTGCAAACTCCACACAGTCAATACCTGAGATCAGATATGAACCCTGGTTTCTGGAGCTGCGAGGCAACAGTTGTAATCGCTGTGCTTCTCTTTGAATCAAGTTTATTCTTCAGCTGAATCAAATGCTTGGAATATATAAATTGCCAGCTACCCCACAGCTTTAAATCAACCAGCAAATGCTCTTAAGTATCATCAGTAAATACAAATTTGCCAATAATTGAGTTGGTTCTGTGCCGGATTTTGACTTGGATGTTTTGCCAAACTCTGGGATTTGTGAACCTAAGCTGATTAAACAATCAGCCGTGACAGTTTAATGAAAGATTTATTTTTGAATGGTTTTACTCACACATATCATTAGTGAATGGTGTAAAATGGTAAAGGATTTCTTTTTGAAGAGTTTCATAAACTTTACAGGTGAGTTTCTACTCAGAAATACAACTTACCTATGAAGTCATTATTCTATTTCTAAACCCCTTTCATTATTCAGTGGTTATAAAAAGCACCCAGCTAGCAACAGTAGAATAACTTTAGCAGATATACTGAATTTTCCATTAACTATTGTTTTCCAGAAATTGAATTATTGAAGATCTTCAATAATGGTTGCTTATAATTTTAACCATTACAATCAAGTCTAGTTAAATGTTGGCAATGATGAGCCAACCTGTTTGGCTCTTGCCAGCCTCTCTGCTTCTGATCCAATCTCCAGCACAGCTGCTTGCTCAGGCTGAACTCACCGGTGTATAGACACCATATGTTGTATATGAACTCCAGCACATCGGAGCAGCATGCACAACCATCGCAAAAATTGTTATTTTCTACTTACAGTATAATTTCCACATCTTCCATCACTATGCTGTTCCTGTCGCTAAAATCTTCATCCACACCTTATAATTTTTAAGTGTAACATTTAAGATGACATCCTCTTGCTTCCCACAATCACTCAATTCAATGGAAGACTTTGACATTCATTGGAGATATAATGCTTTCACCCATGGATCAAATGCTCATTATGGGCTCCACCTGTTTGAAATACGCCTGCTGATGGGAGAGGGGGGAGACTGCAAAATAGCAAAATGTATAATACAATCGCCGCATTTTCCTCCTATTCTTTATTCCAAAAATGCATCTGAAATGAATTCTTAACATATTTTGAATTATTACTGTAGGGCGGATTCTAGCAAGGTCATTCAGTGCAGTGTGGATCGTCAGCTTCTCTGCACAGGACAGCCAGTGTTCTTTGAAGTGTGCACATTATTAGTAATGAATTTCCAGAAGAACTGACAAATTTGCTCTCCCTAATGTATTATGTAAACATCTTACATAAAACTGCAGAGGATGCTTCATATTAAATTCTCCTATCAATTCCTTCAGCTCCTCACAAAAATAATAAATAGAATTAAAAGTGATATTCCTACATCCAATGACAGTTAATACCTGTTTTAAGATAGATAGGTTTGTGACAGGATGAACTTCTTAATTTAAAAGAGAAAATAATTTCAAATGAGTCTCTCAGAAGCAAGTGGCATTATGTAAAAACAGAACAGACACTAAAAAGGATTTCAATGGCTAAAAATGACAAGTCTAAAAATATTTGGTAAATCTTGGCAAAAAATTGAAGTAGTGACACAAATCACCTTGAAGACTGAGCAATTCTTCAACACTGAGAATAATGATATTTGCACCTTCTAGTCCCATACGCTCATGTCAAATTTCTATTCATGAAAATAAGTTTCCTATTTTATAAGATGTAAACATGCTCTCTGGATATCAAAAATGTCTACTCTGAGACCATTGCATTAGTTCAGGAGTGCCTGGGATGTTGGTGCAGTGTGAGTTAGGACAAGAAGTGAAACTGTTTACTAGACTATTGAACACTATGAGGATGAATAAGCAGCCGAAAACTGCATGTTCCCTCAGGAGCATTGCTAACAAATTCTTCAGAGAGCTTCTCATTGTAAATTCATTGTGCTTTCAATTAGAGGATAGAAATTAAGATACCCTTAAGATCTGTCACGTGAACTTCCCTTATTCGGAATTGGAGCCATTGGGGAAATATTTCTCCTAACATTTGTGATTGACAAGAGATTCAAATTCATTTAAACCTCGACACTCAGCCTGTCTATTTTTAGGAGAATTGGTTCCTAATGTGTCTGATCAGTTTTTTGGTGAATTAATGTGAAATTGTTCTGTTGAATTCTTTGATGGATAGAGGCCTCTTTTAACAAATAAAATAGCAGTTCTGAAATAATAAAGGACGATGAAAATAAAGCAAAAGGTTGTTTAGAAGGCTAGTAATTGCATTGAAATGATCAGTGGCAACAATTTAAAAAAGTGACTACACAGTTGCAAACCATAAAATAGATTGCATTAATGGGCAAATCTTAAAAATCTCTCACAGAAAGAAACATAAGAATTATTTCAGCCAGAATTATAACGCTTTCCAATATATAGTTAAAATTAATTCAGATACAATTTTCACCAGTCTGCTCTTTATTCACCTTTGTCTATTCTGTAAACTACATGTGTCCTGATTCTTTGAGCCATATCTTGTGACAGAAAAATAAATCTTCCAGTGCATTTTATACTGAGAAAGGAACACATGAGCATGGTGGATAATAAATGAGCTAAAGGTAACATTGAGATGGAATCCTCTATTTAATTAGAATATTTATGGCAAGTGGTAGTTTCTTTTTTTTAGAATTATTGCTTTTTGGCAAACACTAGCTTACTCTTCCAGTAATTAGGCTGTTTTTTAACGTAACTAATTTGAAGCCACATTTCACATTAGTCCCGTATGATAAATTACAGGCCAATCCATGACTCAAAGGATTTTAACTGCAATTTATATCCAACGCTGATGAGAAACTGAGTTCCAACCAGTCTCAGAATGCGTTCAACTTCTTTCCCAGTTAGTTTGTCACCACTGAAAGTGTGAGTATGTCTCCCCTTTTTTTCTTATTGTTAATTAGCTTGCAAATGAACTGTACTGGATTTCACCAGCCACTGCAATATTTTTTATCTTGGGTTCTCTCTAATTTCTTCATTATTTATAAAATTCTATTGTTCCTACATTCATCCTAATTTGACACAATCTGCAAATATCACCTGCAATGCAAGAGATGCAGAGGAAAAAAAGATTGGAGGAATGTGGGTCAAGCACAAATAAATAGGACTACCTTACATAGGCATCTTGGTAAGCATTGATGAGTTAGATGCTGGTTAGATGCTGCATGACTATGACATAGGTGAATGAATGATGTCAAACAAGTTACTGGAGAAATTAAAAAAAATCCTAATCATGGTACGCTATACATTAAAAGCCACAATCAAAAATAAATAGCAAGGTTTAAGTCTCTGAATATGCCACTGTATTCAACTAGTGCCACTGATTGCACCTTGAATCTTTTCATTAGTTTATACAATCAGACCCTTCCATTGTATTTTATCTTGTAAAGATATAAAATGGACCAGATAGAGAAGTTAAAGTAAATATCTTGACAGTGATAGATGGGTGTAGTGATAGGAGAAACCTAGATTTCCATGGGTAGATATGTTTATTAGGATGAGTGGCCTCCTAATCTGTTCTCAACAATGTGGTGGAATCCAGGATATTACTTTTCTTTCACTGAAAGGCTCGTATCTCAATATGGAACTTTAATTCCTAGCCTCATATCGAGGCTGAACTTCATAGATTATCTGCACTACATGATGATATAGTGAACCTTCTTTGGTGTTATCATTACCAATGAGTAATAATGATTTGTCGCAAAAAAGAACTGCTATCCTATACTGTAGGATTGGATAGGTGATCAAATAGTGTGGTCCTCATCTTCATTCTGGTGACTCAATTCACACTCCTGCTCCCACTTCCACCCTCACCTTGCTTCTTCCAACCCTCCTCCCCTCACCTTCATCAACCCCATTCTGCCCCTCCCCTTCCCCCTCCCACCCCCCTCCCTTCCCCCTCCCATTCTCACCTCCCTCGTCCCCCACCCTCACCCCCACTTCCCCTCCCCCTCTACCTCACCCCTTCTCCGCAACTCCCCCTCCCACTAGGAAGAAACCATGGATAGAGGCAATTCATTAAAATGGGCAATTTTGTTTTCATTTTCCATTTGTAAAGTAAGATTAAATGCTTATAATCATTAAAAAACAACATTGATTTGAAGTGCTTGTTAATGGCCCAGGAATAAGCTAAGACGAAAGGCTACATTCTGCAATGTTACATCAGCTGATTTATTGGATATGTTTTCAAGATAATGAACATGGAAGACTGATGTGCTCTGTGGGGATATTATATATTTTAAAATTTAAATGTTCAAAAGACAATTTTTCATTGGATATCAGGAGACAGGGAGAACATTCAAGTCCTATAATGTAGCTTCCTGAGGTAAACATGAAGTGCACACATTTTCATGCACGATGAAGAGTTGACTTGCCGTGCCATGCAAGATGGCTCTTCCTTAATAACCAGCGAGCATTTGAAAGCAAAAAAAATCAAAAGCTGTTGACTTTTCATTTGAATAATATGTGTGGGCAGTCAGTATTAATTTAATGAAAGGTCATAGAATTATTGAGAAAAGAACGAGGAAACATTTTACTTTTGAGGCCGACTGAAGCAAAAGATTGATTGATCTTTAAAATCTAATGGTCAGTATCTGTTGGCATAACATATTATAAAATGAAATTGAAAGAGGGATGTAGTTGTGCAGGTGCATGGTTCCTTGAATGTGGAGTCACAGGTAGATAAGGTGAACAAAAAGGAATTTGGTACATTGGTCTTCATCAGTCAGAGTGTTGAGTACAGAAGTTGGGAGGTCATTTTGAAGTTACGTTGGTGAGATTTATAAGGATGTGGCCAGGATTCCCAGCTATAGAGAGAATTTGATTCCTTGGCGTGCAGGAGGATGAAGGGTGATCTTATAGATTGAGTAGATGTACAATCTCTTGCCCAGAGTAGGGGAATCGAGAACCAGGGTGCATAAGCTTAAGGTGAAGGCGAAAAGATTTAATACGACTTTGCGGGGGGCACTTTTTCACACAAAAGGTGTTGGGTGTATGGAAAGAACTGCCAGAGGAGGTAGTTGAGACAGGGACTATCCAAAAGTTGAAGATCCTGGGGAACGGCTGCTAATGAGCAGCTGTCCGTTCAATTCACTTTTTTTAATTAGTTTTTAGTAAATTTTATCCTATGTTTGTTGGGGAATTTGACTTTTTTATGTGGGGGGGGAAGGGGGAAACTATTTTCTAGGTCCCTACCTGGTCAGTGAGGCAGCTTTTTCCCCGGGCTGCACCGTCGACCCGTCGTTGCGGCCTTCCAGCGGGAGTGGAGTGGCGTTTTCCTGGCGGGGTCCGCCCAGCACCTTCAGCTTCGGTGGTGGCACAGCACTGGAGTGCTATCGCGGAGCAGATCGGGCGATACCTTGCCTGGGTCGCCGCGCTGGGTTGCCACGCTGGAACTCCAGTATGCTGAGACTGCCATGATCAACACCGTCGAGCTGCGGGATTGTGGTGCGGCCAGCCACGGACGGCGGCGCCGACTTTAACATCGGGAGCCTCGGAGCACCAACCGACGCGGCCCTGTCGGCTTCGGAATGCCACGGACTCCGGTAGGGAATCGGCCGTTCCAGCCGTCCCAGCCGCTGTGAGGACTCTCCTGACGCCGGAGCAACACCACCCGGCGAGAACGGCCAGGAACATCAGGCCTCCGTAAAGGCAACTGTGGAGGCCTCAATAGGCCTGACTATGGGAGAACTGGGGATGCGGACTGGACATTGTGCCTTCCCCCACAGTGGTAACCATTGTGGGGGGATGTTTTTTTGTGTGTAAATGATTATTTTATTCTATGTCCAAGATGGCTGCCGGAAGGGAGAGTGAACGCTGGCGCGCTTTAGCTGCCGTTGCTCTCTCTTCATATTGTGTTTTTGATTTTTGTCTTTGGATTGAATTCTGTCTTTTATTTGTGTACTGGTGATGTCTTTACTATTTATTTCATTCCGCTTACATGTTTTTACTCTATTTGCTAAATTTTGTAAGGTGTCCTTGAGACTCTTGAAAGATGCCCATAAATAAAATGTATTATTATTATTATTATAACGTCATGTGATAGGAGCAAAATTAGGACATTTGGCCCATCCAGCTACTCCGTTGATCTCCCAACGGCTCAGCACTTCAACTCCCCCTCCCATTCTGAATCTGACCTTTCTGTCCTGGGCCTCCTCCATGGCCCATGGGCAGAGTGAGTCCCGCCACTAATTGGAGGAGCAGCACCTCATATTTTGCTTGGGTAGTTTACACCCCAGTGGTATGAACATTGACTTTTCCAATTTCTGGTAATACTTGCTTTCTCCCTCCTTCCCATCCCCAGCTCACCCACAGCCTACTGTCTCCGCCTCTTCCTTTTTTCTTCCCCCCACCCCCACATCAGTCAGAAGAAGGGTCTCAACACGAAACGTCGCCTATTCCTTCGCTCCATGGATGCTGCCTCACCCGCCGAGTTTCTCCAGCATTTTTGTCTACATTCAATTATGGCTGATCTATTTTTTCCACTTAACCCCATTCTCATGCCTTCTCCCCATAACCCATGATACTTGTACTAATCAAGAATGTTGGGGTTTTGAGGGGACATAAGTCCAACAGAGAACTACAGATTCCTCCAAATTCAGGGCAAGAAATGCCTAATGGTGGTGGTAATTTTCTGAAGTAGTCAACGTGGAACACCTAGAAACATAGAAAATAGGTGCAGGATTAGACCATTCGGCCCTTCAAGCATTCAATATGATCATGTTGGGTCATCCAAAATCAGTACCCCGTTCCTGCTTTCCCCTCCCATATCTCTTGATTCCGCTAACCGTAAGAGCTAAATCTAACTCTCTCTTGAAAGCATCCAGTGAATTGGCCTCCACTGCCTGATGTGGCAAATAACTCCCTGGGTGAAACCATTTTTCCTCATCTCAGTCCTAAATGGCCTACCCCTTATTCTTAAACTGTGACCCCTGGTTCTGGACTCCCCCAACATGGGGAACATTTTTTCCTGCATCTAGCCAGTCCAATCTCTTAAGAATTTATATGTTCCTATAAGATTGCCTCTCATCCTTCTAAATTCCAGTCAATACAAGCCCAGTTGACCCATTCTTTCATCATATGTCAGCCGCCATCCCTGGAATTAACCTGGTGAACCCAGGCTACACTCCCCCAATAGCAAGAATGCCCTTCCTCATATTACGAGACCAAAACTGCATACAATATTCCAGGTATTCTAAAACGCAAATCCTCTTGCAAGAAATGCCATTGGCCTTCTTCACTATCTGCTGTACCTGCATGCTTATTTTCAGTGACTGATGTACAAGGATACCCAGGTCTCATTGAACCTTCCCTTTTCTTAATTTGACACCATTCAGATACAATCTGCCTTCCTGTTCTCGCTACCAAAGTGGACAACCTCACATTTATCCACATTATACTGCATCTGTCATGTCATGCATCTGCCCACTCACCCAACCTATCCAAGTCACCCTGCAACCTCATAGCAACCTCCTCGCAGCAAACTCTGCCACCCAGCTTTATGCCATCCGCAAACTTAAAGATGTTACATTTAATTCCCTTATCTAAATCGTTAATCTATATTACTAAAAGTCTGATCTTGACCACTTCCTGTTTTTCTGTATATTGATATTAGAAAAACGCTGCCACTTACGGCTGTGATTTTTGGGCATCTTACTCGGAGTCCCATCCGCTGCACAGGACAAGAGGATTTTTCTCATCGATGAAAAATAAAAGAGTTTATTTTAGAATATTAGTGTTTAAAAAAGTTGAGATTCTCTCTCCTGAAGTCCAGGCCCCTTCCGGAGGGACTATACAACCCGGATGTTTTGAGTGCCTCAGTCAGTCTCTGCAAGATGGGAGAAGTGAGAGGGTCACATCTCTCAGTCTGAGCTGTGAATAACACTCCACACATGTCTACTAAACTGTGAATGCCCTTAATGTGGTTTGAAAATGTAGTTTGAAAATGCCTCAGTGTTTTTTGCTTTGAAAATGCCTCATTGGAAAGTGGTTGGTTATGCCTCTGCTCTGAAAGTGCCTTATTGGAAAGTGGTTGGTCTTGCCTCTGCTTTGAAAGTGCCTCATTAGAAAGTGGTTGGTGTTGCCTGCTATATAATTAAAATTCTAATCTTGACTCCTTCCTGTTTGTGCTGTATATCGATTTTAGAAAAAAACGCTACCACGTACGGCTGTGATTTTTGGCCATATTACTCACAGTCCCCATCCGCTCATCAGGTGCTGAGGACCCATCGATGAAAAATAAAAGAGTTATTAGTGTTTAAAAAATGTTGAGATTCTCTCTCCTGTCAATCACGCCATGAAGGCTACACCCCTTCCAGTGGGAGGGGGAGGTACTATAAAACCCGGAAATGTGGGCGTGGCTTAGTCTCTGCAAGATGGGGGAGGGAGACGTCATGACTCTCTGTCTTTAGTGGCCTTGCACCCTCCTTGAAGTGGCATGACACTGCACTTGAATTTAGTGGCCTTGCACCCTGCTTGAAGTGGCATGAAACTGCACTTGAATTTGGTGGCATTGCACCCTGCTTGAAGTGGTAAGAAACTGCACTTGAATTTGGTGGCCTTGCACCCTGCTTGAAATGGAAATTCAAGGAATAGCCGTAGGTCAACTGCCAGCCCTCCAGCCGTGAGTGAGTGAGCTGCCAGCACAACAGGCTTGAGTGACTGAGCCGCAAGCCCAAGAATCCATCCGGCCACAATGTCCATACTAGCCCTCTGGAAGCCAGTCCCTTCAGCCCACAACGCCCATACTAGCGTTCCAGAAAGCACCCCCCCCCACCCTCCCCCCTCCCGCCCCCCCACTGGCCACCGATATTGGTGGAGAGGTGGAATATTGTGTTGTGGAACCAGCCCTCCTGTGTGAACATGGGACCCAACGGCTCCCACTTAGTCTAGTATATATTGTAAATAACTGGGGTCCCACCACTGAGCCTTGTGGCACCCACTAGTCACTGCCTGCCATTCTGAAAAGGGCCCATTAATTCCTACTCTTTGCTTCCTGTCTGCCAACCAGTTCTCTAACAATGTCAATTCCCTACCCGCAATACCATGTGCACTAATTTTGCACACTAATCTCTTGTGTGGGAACTTGTCAAAGGCTTTTTGAAAATCCAGATACACCACATCCACTGGCTCTTCCTTATCTATTCTAATTGTTACATCCACAAAACATTCCACAAGATTAGTCAAGCATGATTTCCCTTCATAAATCCATGCTGACTTTGACCGATCCTGTTATTGCTTTCCAAATGCGCTGCTATGACATCTTTAATAATCGGCTCAAGCAACTTCCCCACTACTGTTGTAAAGGGCTTGTCCCATTTACGTGATTTTTTTCGGCGACTTGCCGGCACCCATCCTAGTCGCAGCAGGTCGCCAAAAATGTTCAAAATGTTGAAAATACAGCGGCGACCAGAAAAAGGAACATGTCACAGGGTGACGCCTGTATGGTCATTAGTAGTGGCCCAAAGAGTCGTACCTTTTTCGGGTCGCCGCTGGATTTTCAACATTTTGACATTTTTCGGCGACCTGCTGCGAGTGTGACAAGTGCCGGCAAGTCGCTGAACAAATTGTGTATGTGTGACAGGCCCTTAAGGCTAACTGGACTATAATTCCCGTTTTTATCTCTCCTTTCTTTCTTAAAAAGTAGGGTTACATTGGCTACCCTCCAGTGTGCAGGAACTGATCCAGTCGAGAGAACATTGGGAAATGATCACCAATGCATCCATGATTTCTGGGGCCACCTCCTTGAGTACTCTGAGATGCAGCCCATCAGGCCCTGGGGATTTATCTGCCTTCATTCCCGACAGTTTACTTAACACCATTTCCTGACTATGTGGATTCCCTTCAGTTCCTCCCTCCCACTGGACCTCAGTCCCCTAGTATTTCTGGAAGATTGTTTGTGTCTTCCTTTGTGAAGACAGAACCACAGTACTAGTTTAACTGTTCTGCCATTTCTTTGTTTCCCATTATAAATTCACCTGTTTCTTACTCTAAGGGACCTACATTCGTCTTCACTAATCTACAGTGTGATCCTTCTGCCATCAATGCCGAACTCCTGTGTGGTTCTGATGTCTGGACTCGAGATTCTCAACACCCTTCTGAATGCTCCTACTCCTTTTATTGGCTATGGACCAGGGCCACCCAACAGGAGGTGGGGTTAATGCACTTTTACATCACAGAAGATTAGAACATATCTTTAAATATAACAAGATTCTTGACCCGAAACGTCACCTGTTACTGTTCTCCAGCTGTCTGACCCGCTGAGTTACTCCAGCATTTTGTGTTTATCTTTCTTTGAACATCTTCCACTGGTTTGTCTGCCTGGTAATCTCTTCCCTTGACAGACACTCTATATTGAACCCTGCTACAAGACTCTGTCAAAACAGCCTAAAATCTGTGGAGCAATACAACAAAGCTTATCATTTCAATTACAGAGCTGGAGAATAATGCAAGAGCCAGCTTTGATCACTATTTCTGATTTGTAAAACATTTGAGGCATTGATAAGTTTTTCATAGCATCTCTCATCACATTTGATATACTCCAATTGTGAGCTACCTGCAGTTCAAGCAGTTACACGCTGTTAAAGAGACTACGTAAATACACATTGTCAATGCACGCGGTTTGAACATAGTGTGCGTGATGTTTTCAGAGCCCTCTAAACCTACCTGTCAGTAAGATGAGTTGTATGAGCTTCACGATCATGATGGAATGTTTTTTTGTCATTGATGGCTGATGTAGTTGAGGACAAATGAACTCTTAATTTCTTTAGACTGGGGAGTCTAAATACTTCACAATTGACAGGGAGAGCCTTGTGAATGTTAATGTAATTGAGTTACCATGGTTACTGATGATGGCTAACATTCAAATCCATCCATGTCTGATGACATTTTTCAGTTCCTTGCTAAGCTGGACTTTGAGTGAAAGTGAAATGACAAAAAAAACATCCTCTCCTCCTCCCATTTCATCAGGTGTCACACGTATGGTGCAAACTGAATGGCATTGAACTCAAAAACTGAAATTGTCAGTTATGTTTGTGCTTGCTGACAGAACCGACTGTAGATTGAAGGAGGGGCAAATATAGAGATGGAAACAGTCTGGGATGGCAAGTATAGAGAATGTTACCAATGTGTTGAAGGCTTATTTGCACTTAAATGGGGAAGAAGTATCAGAGCTGGATTATTCATAGGACATCAGAGCTGGGTATACAAATAGGACATGAGCCAACTCTACTAATTGCTCGCACAAATTTCCAAAGTGCAGTTTCATTAACTAATTGTACTGGGATGGTCATGGTAAAGTCCTAGTTATTGGGAAGGCAATTGAAATCACTTAAGGGCCTGTTACACTTACGTGTCCTTGGCACGCAAATTACGCGACCTCGTGGTCGCATTGAGGCGTACGGGCATCGTATGGCCGCACAAGGCCGGTCCCACTTAGAAGCGTGGAGGGGTACGTAGTTGTGCGCGACATCGCGCCGGGCTCCGAAATATTTGTAGTGAACTTGTAGTTGGCTTTTAGGTGTCCCGGCCTTTCTGTTAGTTTGCATTTAAGCGTCCCATCCTTTCGGTTATTAGGCGATTCGTCTTCGGACTCTTTCGGTTCATTGGCGTTTCAGCCTCGTTTCTATTCGGTTCTTTGGCTTCCGCTTCTTTGCTTCGGCCTCTTGTCTGTCAGCGCCGCGTCCGGTTACCACGGTCCCAGCACCGAGCCTTGCGGTACCCCACTAGTCACTGCCTGCCTTTCTGAAAGGGACCTGTTAATCCCTACTCTTTGTTTCCTGTCTGCCAACCACTTCTCTATCCATGTCAGCACTCTACCCCCAATACCATGTGCCCTAATTTTGCCCTCAATTGCTGAAATGAATTCACTCACAGCTGTGTACATCTTCCAGGTATTGTTTGCACTGGCTTGAACAATCCCCACTGTTAAATGGATTTCAGTGCTAAAATATTTTTCCTTGTAAATCGGTTTCAACAGCACTTTCTTTAATAACTAGCATATCTTCCCCTGATCTCTTGTATGGAAAAAGCAGGATACATGATCTGAAATAAAGCTTTTATTTGGCAGTTGGTGAAGGCAGCTGCTGTGTCAAAAGAACAAAAGGAAAATTCTGTGAATGATGGAAATCAAATAAAAATTAAAAATTAGAATAATGTATCGTGAAGAAAGACACGAAGGCTAGCGAACTTAGGACATGCAACGTTCCAGGAAAATAACATTTCATCAGAGTACTAATGATCAGTCATTGATTTAAGATGTTAATTGTTTCTATCTGCAGACAGTGTCTGACTTGCTGAAATATTCAGTTTGAAGAAGTGTCTCGACCCAAAACATCACCTATTCCTCTCGAGAGATGCTGCCAGACCCGCTGAGTCACACCAGCCTTTTGTGTCTGTCTTTGCTGAAACATTTCTGTTTTTATATCCTCATTTTAAAAGAATTGGTCTTCATACCCACTTCTATCATTCTTAAGAAAAGGAAAGAGAGGAAGATGACTGAACTTTATTGCCTTCCTTCACAGTGGGAAATGTTGATTCCACTATGGTGGATGTTTATGTTAAACTCTATCGTGTATTGTGTTATTTTTATTTGTATGGTTGTATGGTAACTCAAATGTCACTGTACCAATTGGTGCATGTGACAATAAATATCAACTTGAACTTGAACTTGAGATGGCAATAGTGCAACCAATTGTTCTCCTATTCTGATTTGAGCAAATAAAGGCTCAACATTTGGGCTTGTTACCCACATCCCCTATTTGCCTGAACCTATATCTCCCGACTGATAAAGCCAGACTTACAGGTTCAGAAGGTCGTACAACAGAGCAGTAACAGGAACTTTATTGACACAATCAAAAATGGGAGCGGCACAAGTACAAGCCCATTCAGTAACTTGAAAAATGAATACTAATAAAAGAAACATTAACAAACTGAAACAAAAGAAAAATGTTCTTTAAATACAAAAGTAAGATGAATGAAAAGAAACATTCCAATGCTTTTGGATGGTTTAAATTATTAAACTAAGCACAAAGAACAAACCATGAAGCTTACCGTATTTTTTCCATTGTACCCATAATCAATTGAACTGTATTCAAAGGAATAGACTTGGAAGAAACTTGTCTGGTCTGGTGCGAGATTGGAAAGGAAACAGTTTAAATGCTGGGCAATCTCAGCAAGGTCACTACGGAACTCCACGTGAAGTTACTAAGTCAGGCCATTTGCATTTGCTGGGCAGGTTGCTAGCAATTTTGGTATATTACACCACAACAAACTAGGTGTCATGGTCTCACTCAAGAATGAGTGACACAGACTATGACTAAATGTGGACTGATTTTACTCAACATTTACAACAGAAAATTGCAATTGTCGTTGTGTAATGTGCTTGGCTTTAGTGCCTGAATATTTAGTTTGTTATTTCTACTTTCTGAAGACATAACAGAAATGGAAAATTGATAATTACTTGCATCTGAGGTGGAGGTCGACCTTTTTGGAAAGTGTTCCAAACAGAAACTATTTATTGTGATTGTGCAAACAAACTGTTGTGCCACAAGGTTAGAACCTATTTTTCTCTTTTATGCCTGTACTGAGTTTTATTAATATACAAATCTGTTGTGTTGAGAATGACTTGGTGCTGATTTGCTTTCTGCAAGCATCTGTCGTTCCTGCAATGCATTCTGGTACTGTGCCATTTCCATTTCAGCAATTCGTTCCTATCAGATGATATGATGTTACTTAAAAAACTTAACAGCTTCTTCTGGACTGCTGAAGGATTGTTTAGCAATTCCACCATGTGATCAGCCAGGATTCAGTGTAGTATCTCTTTCTTCTTCTTCACTTATTTTATCTGCCACAGATATGTTAATTATATCTTTTATCACCTGAGCTCTGTTCAGCCCAGCAGACTCTTGGATCTCATAATGTTGGATCTCACACTGGTTTTGAAAACTGAGCAATCAAATAGCTAACAACATTCCTTATTAGGCATACGATCAGATCTGAGTGAGTGCTGGGTTTGTGTTTGATTAATTTTCGTCTGCCTCGCTATGTAACCCCACAAGCTTGAATTATTTCTGAAAAAAAGTTTGGACACTTAACTCCTCTTTTAGTAAACTTATTTATATATTACATTTAGTTTGATTTAGAGATACAGCGCGGAAATAGGCCCTTTGGCCCATTGAGTCTGCGATCACCTTACACTAGGACTATCCTACACACGGGGAACAATTTACAGTTGAATAAATGCATACTCTATTGTCACATGTGACAAGTCACAGTGGAATTCTTTGCTTGCATACCCAAGGTATGTAATGCCCCTGTCCCACTTAGGAAAAATGAACGGAAACCTTTGGAGACTTTGCGCCCCACCCAAGGTTTCCGTGCAGTTCCCGGAGGTTGCAGGTGGTTGCCGGAGGTTGCAGGTAGTGGAAGCAGGTAGGGAGACTGACAAAAACCTCCGGGAACCTCCGGGAACCGCAAGGAAACCTTGGGTGGGGCGCAAAGTCTCCAAAGGTTTCCGTTCAGATTTCCTAAGTGGGACAGGGGCATAATAGTCGCCAAATAAAGGTTGCCGACAAAGTTACAGAGTATCCCGTGCCAGGCCCACTTTTGTTCTTCCCCCCACCACCACCCCATGCCGGGTCCTCCTTTAATTGATTTTCTGGTAAATTCATTTTGCAGTGTGTTAAGGCTGTCTGGAAAGCTGGAGCTGTGTGGAATATGACCAGCCTCTCAAAACACTTCCCCCATAATGACATACTGAGATTTACAGCATTCTCCTCATCATCTGATATCTAATTAACAAGGAAATCTAAACACAGCACCTTTCTGCAAGTGTACCACAAAGAAACAAATTTTGGATGAAATAGAAACATTTTATTTGGCGTCTTTCATAGGTTCAGCACATCACAGATGGTTAACAGCTGATGAACACTTGTGGTGAAGTCACTGATGGAATGTTGTAAAGGTGACAGTTAATTTACTACAAGATTCTACAAATTATAATAATCTGATGATTTGTCTTGGCATCATTGATCATGGGGGAAATAGGGCTTTATGTTAATCCACCATCTGGAAACTGATAATGGGTAGTTTACACGGGGCGACTTGACGCAAGATGTAGCCAGAGTGGAGTGGTCGTGGTCTAGCACGATATCACACGATATAACGGGGGGGTAGACCAAGAGTTCCCACGGTACTCGGCAATTCTGTCATTTGTGCGAGTGACTTGTCCGTCTCCCGATCTTTCCTGAATGAACATCGTGGACTGTAGTGTAGTTAATCACGTGGCACAAATGATGTTACTTTGTTGTCACACACTCTATTCGTTTTTTTCACCCGAGCTCTTTAATGAGCTGAAGAATAATCTGTGTTTTTTTAGACAAATGTTGTTTGGTGTGATGCACCTTCTCTCAATATGTGCAAGAAGTCGTCTTTTTATTTTGTCAAATATGAATAAAGACTGTATCTCACATTGACCGTGATTATTGTGTTATTTTATGATCTACTGAGAGGTGAAACTTTCAGTCTGAAGAAACTTTCAGCCCGAAACGCCACCCGTTCTTTCTCTCCAGAGATGCTGCCTGTCCCGCTGAGTTGCTCCAAGCAACTGGTGTCTATCTTCAAAGGACTGACCAGGACACACTCTCTCTCTCTCTCTCTCTCTCTCTCTCTCTCTCTCTCTCTCTCTCTCTCTCTCTCTCTCTCTCTCTCTCTCTCTCTCTCTCTCTCTCTCTCTCCCCCCTCTCCCCCTCCCCTCTCTCTCTCTCACAGAGGCATGAATGGATGAACTCCGCGGGCCAGGCAGCATCTACAGAGAGAAAATGGACAGACGACCCATTCTTCAGGCTGCCTTATGTCTCTCTCCCCCCCCCCCCCCCCCCCTCCCCACCCCCCAACCCCCCCCCCACCACACACACACGCGAATGCTGGAGAAACTCAGCGGGTGCAGCGGTGCCGAAACGCTGTCTATTTTCCTTCGTTCCATAGATGTTGCTGCACCCGCTGAGTTTCTCCAGCATTTCTCTCTGTAGATGCTGCCTGGCCCGCGGAGTTCATCCATTCACGCCTGTGTGAGGGAGGGAGGGAGGAGAGAGAGAGAGAGAGAGAGAGAGAGAGACAGTCCTGGTCAGTCCTTTGAAGATAGACACCAGTTGCTTGGAGCAACTCAGCGGGACAGGCAGCATCTCTGGAGAGAAGTAACGGGTGGCGTTTCGGGTCGAGAGCCTTCTTCACACTCTCCCTCCCTCACTCTCACACAGGCATGAATGGAGGAACTCCGCGGGCCAGGCAGCATTTACGTTCCTTCTCTCCAGAGATGCGGCCCGTCCCGCTGAGTTGCTCCAAGCAACTGGTGTCTATCTTCAAAGGACTGACCAGGACTGCCTCGCTCTCTCTCTCTCTCTCGTCTGTCCATTTCTCTCTGTAGATGCTGCCTGGCCCGCGGAGTTCATCATCCTTTCCCCCCTGTGTGATTGGGAGGGTGGGAGAGAGAGAGAGAGATACGCACACACAAGGTGGATGCGAAATCTTACCTGCCTGTTTCAGTGACAGACACCCACCGCCAGTAAATGAAGACACCCCCATCTTTCAGACAAAAAGAGACACACTGACATTAATGAAATGCTTAGCTAGTTTTATTAGATTTGTATGTAAATAGCAAACTGGCTGGATTCACTCTATCCAACTTCCGGGTTCACCGTTGGCAGGAGTTCCCACGGTGACCGCAAGAGTTACTACGGATATCGCACGGGACACTTCGTTCATAAAATGTTGCAATGCTCAACCACAAGTGCACAAGACACTCTTGGACAAATTCAAACACGTTTGAATTTTCTCCCGAGTACCCAAGGTACACGATTAACTGCCGTTAGCGCCACGGTGGTCCACGAATGCCGTATTGTTACCGCACGAGGTTCCCACGATGTCAAACTCTGGTTACCTCTTGCGTCAAGTCGCACCGTGAAAAGGGGGTTTAACTCTGACAAGACAGGACTCTTGTGGCACTCTGCTGAAGCCTCTACCACTATTTTTACACTTAAGTCTATCGAAAATTATGATCTCTCCAACAAAACAAATGTACTTCTGATAGAATATAGGATAGATTTAAATATTTAACTCTCTTCCAAAAACAGCTATCCTGAACCAGATAATTTCAATAGTTGGACGGATAGAAGGATTCCATAACATCTCTTAGATTTCACATTTTCCTTTCCTCCACAAAGATTATACATAACTGTTCAAATGAATTCTGCTTACAAACCATTGGTATGAATATTGAATTATCCAGTTTTAGGTAAACAAACCCTGCTCCTTTCTTCCCCTTCCCTTGTTCCCTCTCTCCCTGTGCCCCACCTGGAGATGCACCCATTTCTCCCATTCCCTTGCCCCTAATACCAACATCGCGGCGCTGCCTTAGCAGCTGCGGCTCGCCTGCAGTCCATTTGTTTTTTTCTTTTTTTGGTGTTCTTTTGTCCTGTTTTAGTTATTTTTTAGGTTTATTAGGTTGTGTATGTGTGTGGGTGGGGGGGAGAAACATGTTTTTGGTAACTTCCTTCGGGGGGATGCGACTTCTTTTGTCGTATCCCCCGTCTCTGTCTCCGCCTGCGCCGAGGACTAATAGCTGAGCTGGCAGCCTCGGAGTTGTGGCGTTCCAGCAGCAGCGGCGACCCGACCTCGGAGCTGTTGCATTATGGCGGCAGCGGTGGCCTGACCTCGGAGGACAGGCCACGGGCCCGGTGGACAACATCGTCGGGAGCTCGCAGGTCACAGGTTGGTGACCTGTTTTTACTGGAGGGCGGCAGCTTCAGCAGCTTCGACCGCCTCGGGCCGTGGAGTTTGAACCAGCCCGTTCGCGGTGCTTGGATTCAGCCGCGGGGCTGACTTACTTACCATCGCCCGGCGGGGTCACAACATCCGAAGCCTGGATCGCCTCGGCGCAGAGGGAGAATAAGGAGGGAAGAGACAAAGACTTTAAGACTTTTGCCTTCCATCACAGTGAGGAGGTGCCTGGGGAACTCACTGTGGTGGATGTTAATTTGTGTTTATTGTGTGTTTTTGTCATTTTTATTATATGTATGACTGCAAGGCAACAACATTTCGTTCAGACCGAAAGGTCTAAATGACAATAAAGGCTACTTTGACTTTGACTTTCCACATATACTGTACTTCTTCCTATAGTTTAGCTATCACTTCTCTTCTATACTTAGCTCCTTATCTTATACCTTTTCTCTTTTCATCTCTGGCTTTAGTACAACCATCTGCCAATCTGTAAAAAAATACTCTTCTGTATCCATCAATCACTTGCCAGACTTTTTTCCTGCCCCCACCGTCTCGTCCAGCTTTCTCCCTCTGACTACAATCAAACTAAAGAAGAGTCACAACCTGACATGTCACCTATCCATGTTCTTCAGAGATGCTGTTGGGCTCAGAGTTACTCCAGCACTTTCTGTCTTTTTTGGTAAGTCAGCAGCCATCGTTCCTTGTGTCCAAATGAATTATTTTGTTTCTGTTTTGCCAACTTTTTTTTTCTTTAATATTCTCTTGAAACACTAATCCCTTATTTTGGGAGCAGCTCTTCTTCCAGCTGTACTTTGCCTGTGTTTTAATCATTAGTGGTTCAGCCACAATAAATGTTGATAGATCGTTAAACTGAGTAGAAGCATCATGGTGCAATGCAGTCCTGCCCAAAGATCGTAGAGGGACAAGATAGACCACTCCTCGAAAAACGCGTAGTATGACGTGTGTGACCGTCGACGCCATATTGTTAAGCATTTATTGGGCTGTAATGGCGTCCTCAGCTAAATCTACATCTCACTGCTCCGCTATCAAGTATTCTAATCGTAAATCTAAACGACCCAACCTGTCATTCTTTAGGTTCCCCAATAAAAAAGAAAGGTGAGAAAATATTTTTATTATTTTCAGTCGATATTCTGTCGTGAAAATGGTATTTTCTGTTCTCCCATCAACGGCCATTGGGAAACATTAGTCGGTACATTAGAAAGTTCTTAGACTTATTTTTAATAGTTCTTTACTCACCACAATAATAAAGACAATTTTAACACTTCTGTACGTTTTTGGTTTTGTTTTGTAAGGGATTAGTCTGCACAATATGGCCCGCGGACACATTAGGTCCAGTGACCAGGAGATTTTTCGAGTCCGAGAATGGGCGGCTGTTACCCATTATATTCCTCGAACATAGGGACATAGCAAACAACACTCACATACATTCAAGATATCACAAGCCCGCCGTGAAGAAGGGGTGCAATCAAATATTATATAACTCTGCTCTATCATCTTTGGGTGCAATGGTGGGTCGGCGAGTTCGGCAGCAGCGGCGGCGATGATCGCAATCAAAGATACTAGTGGAGCTCTGCTCTATAATCTTTGGTCGTAATGGGACGGCTGCGCGTTATAATGTGCTATCGTTCCACTCTCCCTCTCCCTCTTCCCCCCTTCTCCCTCTCCCCTTCTCCCTCCCCCCTTCTCCCTGGCCCCCCCCCCTTTCCCCTTCTCCCTCTCCCCCTTCTCCCTCTCCCCCTTTCTCCCTGTCCCCCCTCCCTGTCCCCCTTCTCCCTTCCCCCCCCCCCCCTTCTCCCTCTCCCCCCTCCCCCTTCCCCCTCCTCCCCCCCCCCCCTTCTCCCTCTCTTTCGATCTCTCTCTCCCCTCCTCTCGATCTCTCGCTCTCCCTCTCTCTCTCTCTCTCTCTCTCTCTCTCTCTCTCTCTCTCTCTCCCCCTCTCTTCGCGCTCTCCTTCCCTTCCCTCTCTCCCACCCTTCCATCTCTCCCTCCCTTACCTCTTCGTGAGAGTTGGCAGCTCTGCTATGCCTTGGGTCCAAAAGAGGATAGATAGAAAATACTTAATTGTCTTTGTAAGAAGATTTTAATAAGCTCTTCTACATTTAAGGTAAATTGACATATTAGAGGCAAAACACATTTTCAATATACAGGTCTCTCCACACAACTGAAAACAATTGCATTTAAGTGATATATCATCCATTGTTCAGGCAAGTAGCACTAGGTTACAATAAACTTCCTGCATATTCCAGGAATTCATCTCATAAAAATGGGAGAGGCTTAAATGCATTGTAAAATCATAAATCCATGTTGACTTGGACTAATGCTTTTACTGCTATCCAAATGCCCCATTATTACATCTTTAATAATTGACTCCAGCATCTTTCACACCACCAAAGTCAGGCTAACTGGTCTGTAATTCCCCATTTTCTCTCTCGCTCCTTTCTTGAAAAGTGGGATAGCATTAGCTATCCTCCAATCCACAGGAACTGATCGTAAATCTATTGATCGTTGGAAAATAATAGAAACATAGAAATTAGGTGCAGGAGTAGGCCATTCGTCCCTTCGAGCCTGCACCGCCATTCAATATGATCATGGCTGACCATCCAACTCGGTATCCCGTACCTGCCTTCTCTCCATACCCTCTGATCCCCTTAGCCACAAGGGCCACATCTAACTCCCTCTTAAATATAGCCAATGAACTGGCCTCGACTACCCTCTGCGGCAGAGAGTTCCAGAGATTCACCACTCTCTGTGTGAAAAAGGTTCTTCTCATCTCGGTTTTAAAGGATTTCCCCCTTATCCTTAAGCTGTGACCCCTTGTCCTGGACTTCCCCAACATCGGGAGCAATCTTCCTGCATCTAGTCTGTCCAACCCCTTAAGAATTTTGTAAGTTTCTATAAGATCCCCTCTCAATCTCCTAAATTCTAGAGAGTATAAACCAAGTGTATCCAGTTTTTCTTCATAAGACAGTCCTGACATCCCAGGAATCAGTCTGGTGAACCTTCTCTGCACTCCCTCTATGGCAATAATGTCCTTCCTCAGATTTGGAGACCAAAACTGTACGCAATACTCCAGGTGTGGTCTCACCAAGACCCTGTACAACTGCAGTAGAAACTCCCTGCTCCTATACTCAAATCCTTTCGCTATGAAAGCTAACATACCATTCGCTTTCTTCACTGCCTGCTGCACCTGCATGCCTACTTTCAATGACTGGTGTACCATGACACCCAGGTCTCGCTGCATCTCCCCTTTTCCTAGTCGGCCGCCATTTAGATAATAGTCTGCTTTCCTGTTTTTGCCACCAAAATGGATAACCTCACATTTATCCACATTATACTGCATCTGCCAAACATTTGCCCACTCACCCAGCCTATCCAAGTCACCTTGCAGTCTCCTAGCATCCTCCTCACAGCTAACACTGTCCCCCAGCTTAGTGTCATCCGCAAACTTGGAGATATTGCCTTCAATTCCCTCATCCAGATCATTAATATATATTGTAAATAGGTGGGGTCCCAGCACTGAGCCTTGCGGTACCCCACTAGTCACTGCCTGCCTAATGAAGAACTCAACCATATTATGGTCACTCTTGCCCAAGGGGGCAGTACAACAAGATTGCTAACTAACCCTTCCTCATTACTCAATACCCAGTCTAAAATAGCCTGCTCTCTCGTTGGTTCCTCTACATGTTAATCATATGTATAAATATATATGTATGTGTATATATATGCATGTATATGTATATGTGTGTATATATGTATGTATATATATGTTTATATGTGTGTATGTATGCATATAAATGTATCCATATGTGTGTGTGTATTTGTATGTGTGGATATGTATGTGTATATGTATGTATGTATGTGTATATATGTGTGTGTATATATGTATGTGTATATATATGTGTGTGTAAATATATATATGCATATATATATTATTACTATATAATTATATATATAATTGCCTTTATGGTTTATGTATATCATCTTACAAGACAAATAAATTAATAGCGATTATTTAAATCAAAGTAGCTTCTGATACATGAGAATAAACTATTATCTCTAACTTGCCTCTCACACACAGACACACATTCATATAAATATATTAAATATATATACGTTAAATTTAATTTTTTGCAGTGTGTGTTAAAGCAATACAATGCAAGGGAAACTACACAAAGGAGGGGTCTGTTCCCGCTACAAGATACTTGAGGATCTTTGCTTTGGATCAAAGATTATAGCGGAGCTCTATAATCTTTGCTTTGAATCACAGCGGGTGGAATACCGGAAGTCGAGTGTCGCTGTAACAAATGGCGGCCGTGACGTTCCGTTGCGTACTACACGTCAGCCCATTGAATTTCGAAGGAGTGGTCTATCTTGTCCCTCTACGATCTTTGGTCCTGCCCATGTGCATCATTCCAGCACCGATAAGCAATGGCCACAAGTAGAATCCTTTGCCACCTTTTCGACCACAACCTCTCCCAACTTCCCTATCACAATCCCTCCCCCCACCTCCCAAACCTCCCCTACCATCTCTCCCTTCCCCCCATCTCCCCTTCAGCCCCACCATCCAGCTCTCCCTCACTGCCCTCCAACATCTCTAATTTAAAGATACTAAGATCAGTGAAGTGGCTCCAATATCACCTCTGGCTGACAACAGATCAGCCCAGAGCAGCAGTCAAAACTCTAAAGGCCCTGCCCCACTTACGTGTCCTTGGCACGCAAATTACGCAACCTCGTTGTTGCATTGAGGCGCACAGGCATTGTGTGACCATGCGGCACCGGTCCCACGGAGAGGCGCGGAGGGGTATGGAGTATGGCACTCCGGGATTTTGTAGCGAACAAAATCTTTGCGCACCTCTGGCCTGACATAGCGCGTATGCACACAAGCGTATTGGGGTCGCACGCAAGCGTCTAGACGTCATATGCGTGGCACATGGCGTTGCATCAGTCGGCCCGCCTTTTTTGCTTGAGCAGTAAAAGCGCGCGCGATTTGAAAATCCTCACCACACTTACTGCGTTTCTTGCCACGGAGTGAGGGCCTGTTCAGCAATTCAGAAACACCATCAAAAAATGATGAACTGTTCATCCATCTCTTTGCTTTCTATGTGTAGTAAGGAACTGTAGATGCGGGTTTAAAATGAAGATAGACACAAAAAGCTGGAGTAACTCAGCGGGTCAGACAGCATCTCTGGAGAAAAGGAATAGATTGCATTGCTGTTGTAGCAATGCAATCTGTATCTCTTTCATGATGATCATGGAATAGCAGCCAGCAACCCCCTTTATATGCGTAAATGATGTCACGCGCTGTGTGATGCATGGAGAAGCGCAAAGGTCGAGCGACTTCCGCTTCCGGCCTGTCGCGCCAATCGCACGTAAGTAGGACAGGCCCTCCACTGCAATTCGTTGTCTCTGTACTGTACACTGCACAATGACAATAAAAGTTGAATCTGAATCTGATCTGAATCTTAACTGTCCTTGTTCGTATTGGTCAGTTCCAGCTTTTCAAATACAATTCATGTTTAACCGAGAAATATTATCTATTTGGGATCCGATTAAATAGAACACGTTGGTGCACTATGCCCTTGGACAATGATAAGAAATGTAATAATTGACACTTAAGGCAAATGTTAAATATTTTGAACAGAAAGAATCATGACAAATTTGTGACCTTGTAAATGAAAATCTTGGAGCCTCTTTCACACAACTTGTTGAAAAAGCAGCCAGCCAGCCAAGACTGCAGATCATGCATCAAATCAGCTAATACAAAACCACTGTTGCTGCTGAATGAAATGAAAATGCCCGAGGGAACTCGTCAGCTCAAACCTCATCAATCGTGCTTCCAACTTTATTTGCAATGTGGTTTTCTACCATATCCGAATGGTTATTGTTTGAAACAAATGCAGCACTTGCACTGCCAAGAAGCCACTTTGTGGTAAATATTACAAGCATTTGTATGAACTTTGCAATGAATAGTGATCAAATCTTTCAAGGAACAATTAAATTTAATGCTAATAATAACATTAGACCACCAGTCATTCTGTCACATATCAACATAGAGGGATGCAGCTTTATAAAACATTGGTTAGGCTGCTTTTGGATTTTTGTGTGAATTCTGGTCACCCCACTGCAGGAAGGGTGCTGAGATTTTGGAGAGGGTGCAGAAGAGGTTTTGGAGGGTGCTGCCTGGATTAGAGGGTAATGTCTATAAGGAGATGTTAAACAAACTTGGATGGTTTGAAACAACAGAAGTTGAGGGAGACCCGATAGAAGTATGGAAAATTATGAGAGGAATAGACAGAGTAGATAGTCAAACCTTTTTCCCCAGAGAGGAAATGTAGCTTTAAGATCCAAGGGAACAATTTTAAGGATATGTCAGGAATGACATGGGTGGTGGTGGAAGCAAATATGACAGTGTTTTTTATGGCTTTTAGATAGACACGTGGATATGCAGGAAATGGAGGAACATGGATCATATGCAGGCAGAAGAGATTAGTTTAACTTGGCATCATGTTTGGCATGGACATTGTGGTCTGGAAAAGCCTGTCGGTACTGTTCTATGTTCCAACAACGATGCTGCTTTGGAGGACTAAAACATGATGGAATGGAGTTGATGCAAGTACGCTTTATTGGTTTATTAATTTTCAAATTTGAGTCGTTTTAAAAAAATATATATATATTAATTTTTTTTTTTTAAATTAGAAGTACAGTAAATTACAGTAATACACTTCACATATATATTATTACGTTTGTTGTATCACTTCTTTTTTCGAGCTTTAAAAAAGGTAGAAATAAAAGAAGTAAGGAAAGTGAGCAAGAATCGTGAAGGTGCAGGAAAGTGTTGAGCGAAGAAAGCCCCTTAGGGAAGAAGTTAGAGAAGGAAGTAAAGAAAGAAAATAGACCCTAGAAAGAAAAGAAAAAAAAGGAAAAACAATCGCTCTATTATAACACAAAACTCACAAAAAAGGATATACCAACTGTGTTTTTATTTTTTATTTTTTATTTTATACCCCCCGTTACCAGATCCTGGTACCATTTATATTTTAAATTACTATTGCACCTTATGCTTGTAATAGTTCCATAAATGCAGACCACGTCTTTTGGAAGTGGTCTGCTTTGCCTGCTAGGAGGAGTCTCATCTCTTCCAGGTGTAGTGTTTCGAACATGTTTGAAATCCACATTTTTATTGTTGGTATTGGAGCATTTTTCCAAAATTTGAGTGTAAGCTTTTTTCCCCATTATTAGCCCGTAATTAAGTAAGTTCTTTTGAAACACATTTAATTCGGAGTTACCTTCTGATATTCCAAAAATGATCCATTCTGCTTTTGGTACAAGTTTTATTTTAATTAATTTTGTGAAGATTTCAAATATTTAGTTCCAGAATTTTTGGATTTTTATACAAAAAACAAAAGAGTGCGCTATGGTAGCTTCTTGTGACTGGCATTTATCACAAATGGGTGAGACATTGGGGAAAAGTTTATTTATTTTAGTTTTTGAATATTATAGTCTATGTAATGTTTTAAATTGAATTAGAGTATGTCGTACATTGATCGAGCATTAATGCACATATAGTAAGTGTTTATCCCAGCTCTCTTTTGAAATTTTTATAGCTAGTTCTTGTTCCCAGTCTCTTCTAATACCATCGGTTGTAGGTATTTCTATATTTAAAATAATGTTGTATAAGTATGGTATTAGATTTGCTGATTCCGCCTTTGTCTTCATGGCTTCATCCAATAAGTCTGGGGGCATGTTATGATAGTCTTTTGTGTATTTTTTCAGATAGTCACGGATTTGAAGATATTTAAAATATTGATTATTTTTCAAATTATATTTCAGTTGTAATTGTTGAAATGATAATAATTTTCCTAATTCATACAAGTCTCCGAGCGTTTTGATTCCCATTCTTTCCCATTGTGTAAATGATTTATCTATAATTGAAGGTTTAAACAACGGGTTATTGACTATTGGCATTAAAACAGATAGATTTCTTAATTTTAGATTCTGTTTTATTTGTTTCCAAGTTCTAATTGTGCTATCTATCATTGGATTTTTATTATAATTTTTGTTATTCAGATTAATTGGTGAGAGGAGAGTCGCTCCTGTATTACACGGAGAGCAGTCCTCTCTCTCCATTACAATCCAGTCCACCTGCTGGGCAGAATTGTCCAGCTGGTGAATCATATTTTTAATATTTACTGCCCAATTATAGTACATAAAGTTAGGGAGCGCAAGACCACCCATCTCTTTTGGTTTACAAAGGTGTGCTCTTTGTATTCTGTGGGATTTATAATCCCATATAAAATTTGTAATGTCTGAGTAGTTTTTTGAAAAACTTTTTTGGAAGATATATAGGTATTGATTGAAATATATATAGGATTTGTGGTAGAAAGATCATTTTTATAGCATTTATTCGACCTATTAAAGACATCGGGAGCGTTTTCCAGAATTTGATTAGATTATTTTGTTTCTTAATTAAGGGGCTATAATTGGCATTAAACATAGCGTGATAATTTCTAGTGATTTCAATTCCTAAATATTTAAATTTTTCTGTGGCTATTTTAAAGGGGAATTTCAAGAGATGTGTTGAGTCTTTCGGTTTTATCGACATCATTTCACTTTGTTCCAGTTTATTCTGTATCCTGAGAAAGATCCAAAGTCCTCAATTAGATTTAATATGTTTGGTATACTGATTTGGGGTTTTGTGATATACAGTAGTACTTCGTCTGCGTATAAGGATATTTTGTTATTTGTGTATTTTGTATTATAACCGTAAATATCCGGGTGTGTTCTGATTTTTTCAGCTAAAGGTTCAATTACCAGAGCAAATAACAGCGGTGATAATGAACATCCTTGTCTATTGCCCCTTGATAATTGGAATTCCGTAGATAGTATATTATTAGTTAATATTCTAGCCGTGGGTTTGTTATATAATAATTTTATCCATGCGATGAAGTTCTCTCCCATTTGAAATTTTTGCAATACTTTAATCATATTCTACTTGATCAAACGCTTTTTCTGCGTCCAATGAAATGATAGATAACTCTTGTTCTTGAGGTTTGTGAGAGTGCATTATGTTAAGCAGGCGTCTCAGGTTATTAAATCAATGTCTCTTAGGTATAAATCCTGTTTGATCCTCATTTATTAATTTACTAACATATTGACTTAGTCTTCTAGCTAGTGTTTTCGCTAATATTTTTTGATCCATATTTAACAAACCAATAGCTCTATATGAGCCTGGTTCTATATCTTTATCTTTTTTAAGTATTAATGTGATCGTTGATTCTGCTAGTGTTTCAGGTAAGATTTGTTCTTTAAAAGCGTATGTATACATTTTCTGTAGACGTGGTGTAACAATGTTGTAAAAACATTTATAAAATTCATTACTGAATCCGTCTGGTCCTGGTGTTTTTCCATTCTTAAGTGTGTTTATTGTGTCTTCTATTTCCTTAGATATAATTTGTGCTCCCAGTTCCTCTTGTTCCTTCAGTTCTAGTTTTGGAAGGTTACAATTGTCCAAAAATTCTGAAACTTTATTATTCTCTATTTGCGTTTTCGATGTGTATAAATTCTTGTAAAATTGACCAAATCTTTTATTGATATCATTAGGTAGTGTTAATAATTCCCCTCTATCTGATTTAATCTTTAAAATTGCATGATCTTTTTCCAGTTTTTTCAGTTGGCGTGCCAAAAGTTTATGGCGTTTATCCCCAAATTCGAAATGTTCTTGTTTTGTAATTTGGAATAATCTTATAACATTCTCTAACAATAATTTATTTAGCTTAAATTTCAGTATTAAAATTTTATTATGTTTATCCATAGTTGAATCTTTAGCATTATCTATATCTAGTTGTCTGATTTGTTCTTCTAATTGTCTTTGTTCATTCTTATTCTTTTTGTTTTGAAAAGCTTGATATGAGATAATGATTCCTCGAATAAATGCTTTGAAGGATTCCCATAGTAAAGTTGGCGATATATCTGATGTATCGTTTGTCTCAAAAAATAGGTCCATCTGTTTTTTTAGATATATACTCCCTTGTGGGTCTTTCAGAATTTGCGAGTTAAACCTCCAGAATGATTTGTTTGTAGACATTCCTTCTAATTTTAAAACAAAAGTTAGCGGGGTCATTTGAGTCGTTTTGAAGTCCAGTTTACCGAATGTCCTCTCTCTCTGGTGGAGAATTTGTTACAAAACATACAATTAAAATGCCTGTCACTTGTTTGGAGTGGTAGAATTAAGTGGCTGTCCCACTGCGGCGAGCCGTCTTTTACCTTTCTGTTCATAGCGAGTATGAATTTCAGACAGCGCTTCCCCTGGCCCCCGCCTTTGCGATGTGTTCATGTGTGCGTGTGCGTGCGCGGTTGGTCGATCCAGCTCGCAGTTTCATCGCTGACGGTTGATCCAGCTCAAGGTTTTCCAGGCGAGTGCCCTCGAGCTTGAAGGTCGAAGACAGTCCCTGAAAGGTTGTGTCAGTGGGACAGGCCCTTTACTACATTTACCACTTTGCATTTTATTATTCTCATGGCTACTTTCAAATCTCTCTGTGGCCTCAACTTTCTTTTTCTCTAGCCCTATAACCTACCAAGATATGTGTAGTCCTCCATTTCTGACCACTTGATCATCTTTGTGACTGCATACTAAAGCATTTGCAGATATGCCTACGATTGTTGAGACTAGGCCGGATTCCCTCGTTAAATCTTTCTGTCTCTTCAACTCTAGTTCCTGCTTTAAGACAAAACATACCTCTATTGATGAAGCACATAATTATCCACTTACTTAGCTCAGTGTTCTTTTATTTTGTTTGATAATGTCCCTTTGAAATGGTTTGACAATTTTGCTGAGTTTTTGAAGGCACGTTAACAAAATGCAAGTTATTGCGTGTAACGGCAATTTCTTAACTTTCCAATGTCCAACTTTTAATTACCATTACTACTACTCGGGAATGGCAGAGTGAAAGAACTTACATAGTCACCGATAGTAAAAACAAATCTTCCAGTCATTATTTCCAGTTTAATTGGTCCTTTATTGAAGTATTAATACAGATAACAGATGAATATATCCAATCCTCTTAATTCTTATACAAGCTGTAACTTTTTGTTCTTCCTAACTGTGTTGGGTGGTAAGAACTGTTGTCTCTTTAATCCCCGAGGCTAAACTGATCTGACCTCTCCCTGTGACTTCGCTAGCCTCCTAAAATGTAGACACGCCCATCTACATATCAAGTCCCTCCCCCAAGCATACAAAAAATATACAGCTAGAAATATCTATACAAAATACTATAATATACTAACAATAACTAACTTAAGCATGAATGACTCCTACATTGTGCGTTCATTATCAGTATGACCATTGAGGCACCTTTTTGCCTTAGTATTTAATCTCACTGGGGTGCAATATTATCCATTTCTCCCAACGCCAACATGGCAGATTGGTCAGCTATAAGAACTACAAAATCAATATTTGACTCCACAGTCTAATCAGAGATGTAATTTTTACTATGGGCAGTACTTTCCCCAAATGTTCTTGAAAACATCACTGATTTCAGCACATGCGAAACAAAATAATAGTACAAGAATATGTTGAGGATCTTAAAAATTCTGAGGAATTAATATTTCTTCCACCTGCTTTGCTTCTGATTTCTCTCTATTTTTTCTCTTAATACTTGTATTGCCACTTTGGCAGAACATCTTGTATTCATGTAGTACATGTAAGGTATGGAAACATTAGTAACATTTCACATCAGAAACCATATGAAAATATAAAATCAAGACGATTCATAAGCATGTTACAATTTAGATAATCTCCTCGTCATTGCCAGTTTTCCACAGCTCTCAATTATTATTAAAACATATATAATGACTATGTAAGACCTGGGTTAGGGACGGAAACCTGCTTGGCGAGAATAAATCATGGCATTCGGGAAACATGGAACTGGATTTGACAGGCAGCAGCATGTTCAAGGGAAATAAGGGCTTCCTCCGTGACTTCAGCTTCATTTGCCAGTCCTGATCAGCAACTGGTTGATTGTAATTGCATGAGAATGGTACGAAATGAGCAAATTCCGCAATTCGATTTTATTAGCCACAACTTGTTTGGATTCCAGCTGGAAACTGACAAGTACAACTAACATATTGAAGTTGAACAACATGAAAACATACCAAAGAACATTTCATTTGAAAGAAGCAAATTAAATAAAAGTGCTTACCTTTCATCTGTTAATGGCTGTCGTTTGATTGACTTTCTATGACTGATGGCTAATTTGTCCTTTTAAATAAAGATACTTTGAAAGTAATTTCGTCCCAATTCTTTTGAATTCAGTTCTTCAACAAGGCTTTTCTTTCACAGCCCAATTGTGTTATGGTTTTTTTTTCCCATTTTCAATAGATTCAATTTCCTTTTCCCTGATGACTGCCTCTTAAGAATTGAAACAAACCCCCATGTAGACAGTATCATACCAAATAATGCAACTGTGCTCATGCTTCATTTGCTGAACAATTCAGAAGTCTAAGGCCATGATGATTTTTGTATTTCACCCTTTTACCTCTTATTTTCCCTGGATGAACAAAGCTCCTTCCAGCTGCTTCAGTTACCAAACAAAACAATTCAATTTATTTTAACAGGCAGCTGGTTAACTTCACTGAGAAACCAATGATGGTGTCATCTCCCAGCAAAAAAAGTTTATTTTAAAGTTATATCATGGGACTTACTTTAGAGATGAGAAAATCCAACTCTCAACCACTAAATATATATGTCAAACCACAATTAAAACTGTCTATCATCAGAAACGTTATCAGATTCATAAACGTTTATGTTACCATTTTTCACAATGTAACTATGCGGAACAGAATATGTACCACCTATTAAGAAGAATGTACATTGCCAATTTCATTCAATTCTTGCACTTTTTAATGCACCCGATAAGGCTTCATCATTATTTTCAAAAAGTCATAGTCATAAAAATATATAACTAGAAAACAGGCCCTTCACCCTCCATTTGCGCATGCATCATCAACTGCATGTTGACACTATTCCTGCATTGATGTGATTTCGTTTTTTTAATTCTCCCCAAATTCTCATCAAGCGCCTCTCCAGTAAACTACACAGCAGAGACAATTTACAGTGACCAAACCTATCAACAATTACCTCTTTAGGATATGGAAGGAAACCACTTGGATGAAATCTAGGTGATCACTGGGAGAGCTTACAAACTGTGCACACGGAGAGTACTGGAGGTCAGGATTGAATGGAAGTCTCTGAGGAGGCTGCCTTACTAGTTTTGTCAATGTGCCACTTTGTGCCATTGCCGAACTACAACCAACTGAACAGCTTTGGCAGTATTGCATTTAAACACAAAAAATATCTAACAATCACACAGCATAGAAGAGGTGATTCAACCCATTGAGTCTGTGATTACCATTTAACCTCATTCTGCTAAACCCTACAAAACCCATCTCATTGAGTAGATTTGCAATGAACAGTGACATGCATTAATTTCAGAAATTAACTTGCCTTTGCATAAATAATCTTGGCTGATGCTCCACTGCAGTATCTATGGAGGGTAGCACCATTGGAATAAATGTTAATCCAATGTCCTCTTTCCATAGCAAATATGAAAGGTCCTGCAGTATTATCGTGAAGAACAGGAGAATGCTGCACATCATGTTTTTCATCATTTATCCCCCATTCAACAACATTGAAACAGTTTATCTGGGATCCTACTCCATCCAAGTTTGCTGTCACATTTCTTATCTTATAAAATAGCATGAGTAAACCTTGAGACAGCTCAAAGAATAATCACCATTCAATTAGTTCATGATGAAACTAGAACATCCACTTTCCTTTCTGATTCTCATACACTTTACTTCAAGTGTCCAAAATTCCATTGATCTCAGACTTCAGGATACTTGCCAGCGGACCCCCCATAAATTCTGGGGCAATGAATTCTAAAGCTGTATTACCCTCTGAGTAAATTATAATGGTGACTACATTTATGACCAATGTACTTCATTGGTTGTCACATGAATGGAGGTTTTTTAAGGTCGTAAAAGATAGTACAGGTGCACAACCTTTTATCCGAAGTTCCAAATAACGAAAAGCTCCGAATAGCGACATTTTTTCGGTCCTTGAAAAAAAAGGTCCTTGAAAACGTTCACCGAGGGCGGCCCGCAGAGGTGACAGCGGAACCTCCGGTCGGTCCTCGAAGAAAGGGGAACTAAATCCCCATTCATAAAAGAGAAGGTGATGGTATATTGCGCGGGAGGGTTAATAATTGACAATCTGCTGCTCCCTGCCCGTTGAGTTTAAAATGTTCCCACGGTAGACTCACGATACACAGTGTATCGTGAGTCTTGCGTGGGAACGTTTTAACTCAGCGGGCAGGGAGCAGCAGATTGTCGCTCCCTTCAGTTTTACCCCACCTACACCCCTCTGCTTCCCGGCCATGTGTGTGACCCCTTCCCTCCCCTCTCCAGCTCCCCGCCCATTGCACCGGTGCGGGGGTTTTGCAACGTCTTCACGTCGGAGCTAGTGCCAGTCACCGGAGACGTCAGGACCAACGGGACACCGACCCCCAGGCCCACTGCAAGCACGGAGATCCCAGAGACCCACAGCCAGCAGCAGCCCAGCCCCGCTCCAACTACAGAGGAACATGCTCCCCGTAGGGACCGAAGCTGATGGTGTGCAAGGTGCGTCTTGGTCTTGAGGTTGCGGATGAGGGGGCGCAGCTCGGGCTGTGACGTCTCCGGCCACCTCCTTGTACAGGAGCTGAGACTGGGAACTGTGGGGTTGTTTGCAGTTGCAGAGGGAGGGGGTAAGGGCGGTACAGTTCCCAGTCTCAGCTCCATTCTAGGGGGTGACCGGAGACGTCAGGACCAACGGGACACCGACTGCAAGCACGGAGATCCCAGAGACTCACAGCCAGCAGCAACTCTAGCCCAGCCCCGCTCCAACTCCAGAGGAACCCGGGTTGCGGATGAGGGGGCGCAGCTCGGGCTGTGGGCGAACTGCCACGTCGCTGTAGCGGCCCCCATCGGGGAGCGGGTTCTTTTGGTCCTGACGTCTCCGGCCACCCCCCTGGACAGGAGCTGAGAGACGTCAGGACCACCAGAAGCCGCTCCCCGATGCGCCGCTACAGCGACAAGTGGCAGTTCGCCCACAGCCCGAGCTGCGCCCCCTCATCGGGACACCGACCCCCAGGCCCACTGCAAGCACGGAGATCCCAGAGACTCACAGCCAGCAACAACTCTAGCCGAGCCCCGCTCCAACTCCAGAGGAACCCGGGTTGCGGATGAGGGGGCACAGCTCGGGCTGTGGGCGAACTGCCACTTGTCGCCGTAGCGGCCCATCGGGGAACGAATTCCTCTGCAGTTGGAGGGACAGGGAGACACCGGCTTTTGAGAATGGTGGGCAATCACTTCCAAAGATCTGCCCACACAGTCAGTACACCTCTCCTACACTTGTCTCCCGCACTAAGATCATCTCACAGAGAATAATCTCAGCCTAACCCTCCCTATTCTCTCCTATTCTGCAAGAAAAAACAACATTGAAGACTCAAACTCGCGATCGAGTAACTGCCGGGATCGAGGCGCAAACTCGCGACCTTGCGGATATGAGCCGAGCACTCTACCACTACGCTAAAAATCTTCCATTCCGAAAGCCGAAAAATTCTGAATTACGAAAAGTGCCTGGTCCCAAGGCTTTCGGATAAAAGGTTGTGCACCTGTAATTGAATAAAATCATAGAAAACAATGTTTTGGTCCACCAAGCCTGTGCCCACCATCAAGCACTCATTTAAACTAATCCAACACCAATTCCATTTATTCTCATCACATTCCTATCAACTCCCCTCAGATCTCACCATTCACTTGCACCAGTGACAATTTACTGCAGCCAATTAAACTATAAACTCACAAGTCTTTGGAATGAGGGGAGACAAGCAAACTCCACACAGACAGCACCATGGACCATGGACCATGAATGAGCCAGAGTTGCTGGAAACACTAGAGACTGCAGATGCTAGAATTTTGAGCAAAATTCAAACTGGTGGAAAAAGTTGGTGGGTCAGGCAGTAAAGGGCCATGGGGGGAAATGGACAGAATACGTTTTGGGTTTGAAGTCTTCTTCAGACATCTATCAATTGATAGTAGACGTTAGGAGAAATCCTCCTCCCCTCAACCCACTCACCATCAACAACACCACAGTCACATCTGTGGAGTCTTTTAAGCTCCTGTGAACCATCATCTCCAAGGACTTTAAATGAGGAGCTACCATCGACTCCACAGTCAAAAAGGCACAACAGAGGATGTACCTCCTGCGGCAGCTGAGGAAGCACAATCTGCCACAGCCAATGATGGTCCAATTCTATATGGCCATCGTAGAGTTTGTCCTCACCTTCTCCATCATGGTCTGGTTTGGCTCAGCCACCATGCACGACATCCGGAGGCTGCAGCGAATCGTCCGATCAGCTGAGAAGGTTATTGGCTGCAACCTTCCCTCCATTGATGAACTGTACACTGCAAAGGCCAGGAAGCGAGTGGGTAAGATCATCTCTGACCCCTCTCACCTTGGCCACAAAGTCTTTGAATCATTTCTGCCTGGAAGGCGACTCAAGACCGTCAAAGCTGCCACAACCAGACATAAAAACAGCTTTTTTTCCATGAGTAGTAGCTCTACTCAATAACCAAAAATCTGTAGCCTCCTTTTGCTCTGATATTTTATTTAATTTGCATGTTTAATCAATAATGTTTTATTATTAATGTTTAATGTTTTATGTGTCATTCCTAACTGTCACTGGATGTTGTTGTCATTTTCGGGCAGAGCACCAAGGCAAATTCCTTATTTGTGAATACTTGGCCAATAAACTTATTCATTCATTCATTCAGCAGCAATCTTTGTCAGCAGTTTTTTCCTTGCCTGAAGCACTGGAACTGTGAAGTAGCAGTTCCACCAGCTGCACCACTGTGCTGCTCTGAGTCTTTTCTATATTATTGAACCTAGTTTTACTATTTTTCATCCACAAATTAACAACTGATTTAATTAATAAAATTAGTTATAAATCCCCTTAAAGAAATGCTCGATAATTGTCTTAAACCTGTCGTCTGAAAAAGCATTACCACCTTGACCCTGCACTTTTCCCCTCACAACCACCTATCTCTCCCCTCTCCCTAAACTATATTTCTGGAATCATTTGCTCCCTGCACAATTGTAAAATTTAGAATTTATTCTTCAGCAAGAATTAAAATGATTCTGGCTCATTATCATGTTAATTTTTGATGTGCACCAACATTATCAGCTACAAAATACATCATTGTGGATATGTTAATGGTATCAACTGAGGTATTTGCCACAAAATTATCATTAGAATACCACAATTAGTAAACAAACGGTAAAATTATAATTGTTATTTAAGTCACTAAATTATGCTAAATTAATAATTAAACAAATGAAACTAGATTAATGCTGGGTTCTCTTGTAGACAGGTTACAGTTTCAAATAGCTGGTCAGCAACCTACATTTACTACTTTATAAGTACCATTCAATACTCACTGTTGCTCTGTAAAATTGTGCAATGTTATTATATGAATAATTCTGAATGTTGGCAGAGGTTGCTCCAATGGTTAAAAAAAGGGGAAAATGAATCATCCTATATTTCTGCTTAAAAAAAAGCTAGCAAATTTCTTGTAGAACTGCCAATGTTATTCATTATAATAGGTTGGGATTCTTGAGCCAATGTGATTATCTCTATCTTTTTGACTGCATTTCTATGGCAAACTCGTCCTGAAGTCCAGTGACAGAATCTGAAGTTCCACATGTTCTCACCAAGAACACTGGGAAATCTTCCCAATGAACCTGCATGTTCATTCACCCTATTCATTTATATAAATAGGGGTGGCTTTGAGTTGGAAAAGCATATTTTAAATTAGCAATTTATGTTATTTCATTGGTTCCTAACGTTTTATAAAGGTTTAAGTGCTGTTTTGTTATTTATATTTATCAAATACTTTTTAACATTTGGACAGTGTTACTTTTTTTGGTGTTCTTAAATGCTTTTGAGGATATTTTGACCATCTGTTCTTCATGAGAGTATGCTTTAACCTACTGGCAAAAACACTTTGGTGGTATTCACAATCAGCAAGGTCCATACCGGCAATTATCAGGGGCTTGTTGACTTCTTGGAGCAAATTATTGTTGGCGAACTCACTCAAGAAGTAATTTGATAATTGATCCAATCTTGACTTCCACACCATTTTCCATTTCTCCCCATATCTCTTGATTCATTTGTAGCTTAAATGTCTATGTCCCACATTCAATATATCCATTGAATCTGCCTTCACAACTTTCGAGGCCATACTAACTTAATCATTACTGTGCTGCATACAATTCTCAACAAATAAATAAGTTTCATATAGAACTCCATAGATCAACAAATATTCTAATTTATTTTCAAACAGTCCTTCAGTGTGTATCCCAGTTAGCCTAGCAATCAGAATGGAAATAATAATAATAATGGAAAGGGAAACATATGCAGATTTTTATCATGCACTGTTCAAAATATATATTAAAAAGCAGAAAAAGCTGAAAACAGTTGAGCATCAGCAGAGAGAAAAACAGAGCTCACTTGAGCATCAGCAGAGAGAAAAATAGAGCTAAACTTTCAGAACAGCAACTTTTTGAAAGAAATGTGAACTCTTTTCATCTCAGCATTTGCTGTCTGATTTTTGGGGTATTTCCAGCATTTTCTGTTTTTATTTCAGAAGAAAACATCAAGCTGGTCAACAGCCACGATACAACATGTCAAATGATTCATGTGTACATTGATAGTGCCTCATTGCAAGTCTGACATAACTTCTATATACTGCACTCCTAGTGGTGGTTTATGCTAAAGGTGCAAGGAATCGGTGAGTGGGAGGACATTGTATAATGGTTGTACTTCACTACCATAAAATGTTGCTACTCATTTCTTATTAGTATAAGTAAAAAAAACTTTTTCTTCGTGATTTTTTGTCAAAATGATGCAAGTGTTATGTTTCACCTATCTCCCCAATATCATTTTAATTCTTAGTATCGATGTTTTTGAAAGTGATCAGTTGACATGAACTAAAAATAAAAATGCATCACAGAAGTCAGCGATCCTCACAAATCCAAGAGCTTTATAGCTCTCAAGGCAGGTACAGGATATTTTGGAAGATCAGCCATGATCATATTGACTGGCGGTGCAGGCTCGAAGGGCCGAATGGCCTACTCCTGGACCTATTTTCTATGTTTCTATGTTTCTATAATAATACACTTTCTGCTTTTGTATATAGAATATAAATATATACTTTATTTGCTCAGCACTTATACTTTTAATCATTTATTTTCAAGTTCCAAGTTATTTTGAGTAAGGTTTACTTTGTATAATTTCAGCTGATACATTAGCTAACTAGCAGAATTGGATTTTATTTGAATAGTGAGTAATCAATAGATTACAGATCTATACAGATATATCCTTGTAAAGAAAAGGAATTATAAATAAATTGAAATTGCCCCTACAGTATTTATCATTTAATTATAAATGCAATCCTTCTCCATACTTTTATTAAATGATGTTAATCTTAATTATGATCCATATAGTGACATGATGATTCATATCTTAATAGAGAAAATGAGTAAAATATATATAAATATTTTAAAAATATATGATTAGGAAGATAAGCATTTGGCTTAAGGTTTAAAATGAATAACAGGTCTTATTTAGAGTATTACGAGAGGTTAAGTAACTTTTAATTATTTTTTTGTACATTGCTATCATTTTTTTCAGAGGTAAAGCCCTGCAATGTGAGTAGTGTACAGGAGTGACTGAATTTACATACAGTAGAGAATCATAATGAGACCATTAACACGTCAGTGAAAGTGCCTGTACAAAAAGGATAAAGGTTAATACTCAAAACATCTTGGCATGAACATTCATTTCATTGGAATGGAGGAAAAAACATTTGCAGGTAAAGGCACCAGTGCCATTTATGCTCGCAGCAGTCAGTTTAAAATGATCCCTAAATATGAGTAGAATTTTCAGAATAATCATTGTGAAATTAACAACTGTGTTAAGTGTAGATTGGCGATTTATGCGATTTATATTACCAAGAGCTTGCTTACGCAAGTCAGTCTGAGTAGCTGCTAGTTACTGTAATGTCCTGCAGACCAATTCTGTAAGTGGACTTGGCACCGGAGACCCGCCGGGTGGAGCTGGTGAAATGGGCGATCTGGGCACTGAACATTGTGGAGTGGCTGTGGTTCTGAAAAGCTTCTTTGATATGAATAAGTTTTGTATAGTCTATTACTGTACAATTATTTACTGTTGCCCACTTTCTTCTTATACAGCAAAGTAAGTCCAACCATTTTTTTAAATTTTGAGTTTTGACTCTCCTCATGTTGTAATCATAATGTCCATAAAATTGTAGTAACAGTCTTGCAAATGGCAGACCAGTTTTATGGTGATTTTATTGAAAAATTATTCAACATGCATTTTTCTCCAAGGAAAACAATATCAATAAACTATTATGGGGCATCTATAGATTCTTCTATAATAATAATAATAATAATAATAAATTTTATTTTCGAGCGCCTTTCAAATCTCAAGGACACCTTACAAAGATTAACAGAAGAGAAAAAAACATATAGTCGGAGAAAAATAAATAATAAGAACATCATCAATATACAAATTAAAGATAGAAATCGCTCCAATGACAAAATCAAAAAGGCACAGAGTCCAGTCCCCAACCCCAGTTCTCCCAAAAGTCAGGCCTATTGAGGCCACCGCTATTGCGTCTACAGAGGCCTGATGTTCCTGGCCGTTCTGGCCGGGTGGAGTTGCCCTGGCGTCGGGAAAGTCCTCACAGTGGCTGGGCCATCTGGAACGGCCGCTTCTTAGCGGGGGATTGTCGGCTTCAAATTCTATAGTGTGTGTTCTTTATTTTTTTTATTGTATGGCTGTATGGGAATTTCATTTCACTGTGCCATCTGGCACATGTGACAATTAAATGTATCTTGAATCTTGAATCTTGCATAGAGTCTTAAGCCCCTGTCTCACTTAGGAGACCTAAACAACAACCTCTAGTGACCTTGCCCTCCATCCAAAAAGAAAATCAAGGTCAAGGTGACCTACAACCTCCTACCATCTCCCACGCATATGTTGAAAACCTTTCACAACTATGAAGAAAACTGGCTTCGACTAGACCTGTGACCAAAAAATTATTGATTTTTAAAACGGCAACCTATTTTTAGTCAAGGCCAATTTTAATCATGATGAAAAAATAGCTGCAACCTAGAGAAAGTCTCGATCATACGGAAACCACTTTCGACTATTAGGGAGAGTGACCAAAACCTCTGGTGACCTCATGGAAACCTTGGGTGGTGGGCAAGGTCACCTGAGGTTGCTGTTTAGGTCTCAAAAGATAATAGACAATAGACAATAGAGAATAGGTGCAGGAGTAAGCTATTTGGCCCTTCGAGCCATTCAATGTGATCATGGCTGATCATCCCCAATCAGTACCCAGTTCCTGCCTTCTCCCCATTTCCCCCAACTCCACTATTTTTAAGAGCCCTATCTAGCTCTCTCTTGAAAGCATCCATAGAACCAGCCTCCACCGCCCTCTGAGGCAGAGAATTCCACAGACTCACCACCTTAATGATCAATGAGATACCCTCTCATCCTTCTAATCTCCAGCGTGTAAAGCCCAGCCTCTCCATTCTCTCAGCATATGACAGTCCCTCCATCCCGGGAATTAACCTTGTAAACCTACGCTGCACTCCCTCAACAGCAAGAATGTCCTTCCTCAAATTAGGGGACCAAACTGCACACAATACTCCAGATGTGGTCTCACTAGGGCTCTGTACAATTGCAGAAGGTCCTCATTGCTCCTATACTCAACTCCTCTTGTTATAAAGGCCAACATGCCATTCACTTTCTTCACTGCCTGGTGTACCTGCATGCTTACTTTCATTGAGCATGCAGGTACAGCAGGCAGTGAAGAAAGAAAATTATTTAGAAAACATTATTTGGAACTAGTTGTGAACAAAAGTACCGAGTGGCTGCAATTACCTTTTCACTGATTTCACTGATTTTTAACCTACAATACATTTCCTTATTTTGTGCTGTTATCAATTTCCATGTCTGTTCCAAATCTGCAATGTAATAACACAAAATAACCAATCCAGCAGTGAAATGGCAGCTTAAGTAAAAGTCGAGAGGAAATGTAGCAGGCAAAGGGCTTACTTTTCATACAGCAATCTGTGTCAAGCATTGCACAAAATCAGGGCAGGGAGAAGAGTTTATCTAAGGTCAGAGTGCAAAAGAAGGGGAGAGAAGGGGAGAGAAGGGGATAAAAGGGGAGGGAGAGGTGGGGGGGGGGGGGGGGGGGGGGGGGGAGAAGGAGTGGAGACACTTTTAAGAAGTATAATAAAATTTACCGGGCATTTTACCTACCAGTTGGTTTTCCCTGGTCCTGAAAACTCCAATGAGCCAATCAAAATGCCCAGTCAGCGAAGGAGATTGCCTATGGCTGCCCTTGACTGCCCATAGCGACCCCACTCCACTGCACCACGAGTTAAATAGAACCAAGCCGACCAAGTTTTACTTGCAGGAAATTTATCAACATGCTGAAACTTTTTCCACGACCTGGCTGTGGCCATGAATATATTCGGGAACTTCCCTCGAGCAAGAAGGAGAGTTCCAGTGACCTCATAGGACCTCCTAGGACCACATGTCGACCATGCTGCGAGTTTGAGTTGAGAGCAAACTCTTCTAAACTCGCAGATTAGGATGCCGCAGCGGGACATCCCCTAAAGCAAGAACTACCTGAAATTGGAGAGGTCAATGTTCATACTGCTGGAGTGTAAACTAACCAAACAAAATATGTGCTGCTCCTCCAATCAATTTGTGTTGGGACTCACTCTGGCCATGGAGGAGGCCCAGGACAGAAAGGTCAAATTTGGTCAAAAAGGGGGAGTTGAAATACTGAGCCACCGGGTGATCAGGTTGGTTATTGCGAACTGAACTGAGGTGTTGGGCGAAGCAATTGCCAAGCCTGCGCTTGGTCTAACCTAAGTAGAGCAGTTAACACCTGGAACAGCAAATGGAATAGATGAGGATGGAGGCGGTGCAGGTGAACCTCTGCTTCACCTGGAATGACTGCTTGGGTCCTTGGATGGAGTTGAGGGGGGAGGTAAAGCGGCAAGTGTTGCATTTCCTGCGGTTGTAAGGGAAAGTACCAGGGGAGGGGGTGGTTTGGGTGGGAAGGGACGAATTGACCAGGGAGTTACGGAGGGAACGTTATCTGCGGAAAGCCGGGATGGGAAGATGTGGCCAGTGGTGGGATCCCGTTGGAGGTGGCAGAAATGTCTGTGGATTATCTGTTGTATGCGACGGTTGTTGAGGTGGAATGTGAGGACAAGGGGGACTCTGTCCTTGTTATGAGTGGGGGATGTGGAGTGAGAGCAGAGCTACAGGATATAGAGGGGACCCTGGTGAGAGCCTCATCTATAGTCAATGAGGAGAACCCCCGTTCCCTAAAGAATGAGGATATCTCCGATGCTCTGGTTTGGAACACCTCATCCTGGGTGCAGATGAGGCATAGATGGAGGAATTGGGAGTAGGGGATAGTCCTTACAGGAAGCAGGATGGCAAGCAGTGTAATCCCGATAGCCATGGGAGTCAGTGGGTTTGTAGTCTCTAAGCAGTCGTGGAGTCGTTCCTCTGCCTTTGTTGACCATCTCTGTGCCATCCTCACTGCTGGAGCTGCAATCTTCAGTCACTGTTTTTATGTATCAATAAAGAGCATAGCCAGGTGCTTTGATTTCCCAAAATGGGGGGGGGGGGGGGGGGGGGGGGGAGGGAGCGATAGGCATCTTTGATGATGGAATAGCAATGGTCAAAGATGTTTGATCCTCTGGTGCTGCACAGGCGCAATCAGAATATAAAAGGACTTGAAAAATATAAAAATTGAAACAATTGTTAATAAGAGAAAAGTATCATGCAAGGGAAAGAATTGGTTTGAAAATATTAAATTAGTAAGCATCTATCACAACCTCATTATATAATGTTAATAAAAAATTCTGCTAATGATTCCTCTGATTTCCTGACTTTGTTCTTGCCTATTACTTTTCTTCTACTGATAATGTTTAATTGCACTTATGTTAGTTTCATACATTAATCAACTGTGTTGCAGTTGCACAATGCAACATTCTGAGTGCAATTATGTTTTTCAAAATTTCATATTGCCTTTGTTCAGAAAAGATGAGTCAACTGTACTTAACTGAGTACGTTATTAGTGAATATTCCCAACACTAAGATGCACTTGCTTTCCGTGTTAATTGGCTATATTTTAGTTCATTATTGCCCAATTTCTTTGATTATGTGTTTGAAAAATGTATTGTAGGAGCCATTCATGCTTAAGCTAGTTGCTGTTAGCATATTTTATTATCTTGTCTAGTTATGTCTAGCTGTATTGTTCTGTACGCTTAAGTGTGGGATTTTGATACGTAGATGGGCATGACAGATTGAACTAAGTGATACGACAGGGAGTGGTCAGATCAGACGGGTGCTGGCACGGGAATAGAAGACACAGTTTTTACCAGTTCAGATAGTAAGAATGGAAAGCTACAATTTTTATAAGACACTTCTTTGTATTTACAACAACTTCAATTAAAATCGATTATACTGGAAATTATGACTGGAAGATTTGTTTTTTAACATCGACTGCGTAAACTCCACTCCTCCTTGCCAGTGTAGTAACGGCAAATAAAAGTTGGACATTGTAAAGTTAAATAATTGCCATTACATGTATATTCATTAAAAATATAGAACATAGTGCTGAGATTGTCATCATTTCTTCATCTAATTATCAAGTTGAAAATTGCTGAATATTTGATTTTGACTTATTTCAGGAGTTTTATAGAGCTCTGTTTTTTTTTTTCTATTGGCTTAATGCAGTGTTAAATAGTAATTGAAGGAAATAAAAGCATCGGTTTAGTCAACTGTTCAGGGAAAAAGCCCATTAAGATGACTTTGTCAACCATAACATTCATAGGATCTCAAATGGGATTACACGCTGGAGGAAACAATGTATGAAGCAGAGCAATTATGTTGGACTTTCAACACTACAATCCAGAATTTGAAACTATCCCATACAAGGAGAGTCACCTTCTTAATGTCAAGACCTTGGGAGTGGTTGTGAGGTTTGGAAAACTAGCAGTTCATGATGAGGATAATGGGAGTGCCGGACATTGATGTGGGTGGGGTGGGGGAAAGGTATTTTGCAAACTTCTAGTTAGAAAAACCTCTGGCATAGAGGGAGACGTCCACTCAGAACTTCTGGAAATTGATCTTTGAGTAATTGAACTATGACCCTGAAACCAGCTCACATTGTCCTGTCACTATCTGCACTTACTCAAACTGTGTTGCATTTTTGTGGTTGCTCAGCTCTTATTGCACTACTCCCATTGCAGCCACGAGCTTCACTGAGGCTTATGAAGTTGTGAGTGGTGGCTCATCCACAGACAACAGGCACAGACATGGCCCACAGACTGCCTTGTGACCTCGTACAGCTCGTTCTGTCCAATGGGTTGTCACTGCTTTTAAATGTCTCATTTAAAAAGTCATGAAACTTCTAATTCACAAAAATAAAAGTTGAAAAAATAAACTTACCTTTAGAATGGTTGCAGCCCTATTCAAATGATTAAAGGCACATGGATGGGCTAGTCACAACTGGTATAAAACTAAAGCATGTTTATAAACCATTTGGACAGGCCCATGGATAGGGTAGGTTTAGAGGGATATGGGCCAAACACATGCTGGTGGGATTAGTCTAGATGGGGCAGGTTTGTCGGCCTGTGCAAGTTGGTCCGAAGGGTCTGTGTCCACGCTGTATGACTCTAAGACTCTATGACACAAGACATGAAGTGCTTCTGGCTTCTCAGATTAATAAATTAGGAAATATCACCCACTGGTGAGTCCAGAGACAGAATTAAAGGTTATGTGTATACCTATCTGGTCTCCAGTATGTTTACAATTTTTGCATCACAAAATACAGACCTGGAAGTCAGGGTTGTGCCCTTGGCTAACAAGCCAGCAGATCCTAATGGACCTGCAACTCAGCATCAGTGTGCTCCAGTCTAATGAGGGAGTCTGAATAATCTACACAAGGATTGTTCACAGTACTCCCTATACAGACTTTTCTAACCTGATGTTGATATTTAATCTGCAAGATATAAATACATATGAATGGTCTTACACCTGATGTGGCCTGACCTGCTGAGTAGTTCCAGCAATTTTCATTTTTATTTTATATTTCAAACATCTGCAGTTTTTGGTTTTCTCTCCCAAACAAGCTATGTGTGCTCAATTAAAATATTTAAGCAAAAGCAAATTGGTTACTGAGAAGGAGTATAAGAAATATAGAACAGAAGCACATCATTGAAATTGATATAGCACCATGGACAATCTGATTGATTGTAGAAGTTACGTGGAGATGATGGCCAACTCATGTTCATATTGCTGGTACAATTGGTGACATTTTCTAGCTAATGAATTGAGCTTCCAAACTTCATAACGTAATAATTAAACACAATTGTAAGATCTTGGCTGCATGATGATAGGTTTTTCAGCTTACTTTTTGAGTTAGCCTCTGCTATTAACCCAACAATAAGATATATTCATATTAAACGGCTTGCAATTTTCTATTGAAGTGGAAACTTCTATCAATTGATCATCTCCTTGAGAAGGTGTGGAGAATCTCTGATTATAATGGAATGCTGTGTGTGGGGTGTCATTTTTTAGAATTTTTAAATGAATAGCTTTGTAGTTTTGAAGTGTGGTGACTGTCATGCTGGAAAGTCAAAATGAATACAGTAAAATCCCCACAATCGTAAAGAGACCCATATTCATTTTTTCTTGTAATATTTGTTGAGGGGAATTTTGGCCCTAAGGTAGGGCAGTAATTAATGAATGAATGGATGAATAAGTTTATTGGTCAAGTATGTACACATACAAGGAATTTGCCGTGGTGCTCCGCTTACAAGTAACAAGACATAGGTAAACAATTAAGAATAAAACATAAAACATTAAAAAATTAAGAATAAAACATTATAGTTTAAACATGTGAATGAAATAAAATACCAGAGCAAAAGGAGGCTACTGAGTAGGACTAGTGCTCGCAGAAAAAAGCTGTTTTTATGTCATGGCTGTGACGGCTTTGACAGTCCAGAGTCGCCTTCCAGAGGGAAGTGCTTCAAAGAGTTTGTGGCCAGGGTGAGAGGGGTCAGAGATGAGATTACCCGCTCGCTTCCTGGCACTTGCAGTATACAGTTCGTCAATGGAGTGAAGGTTGCAGCCAACAACCTTCTTAGCTGATCAAACTATGTCATGCTTGGTGGCTGAGCCAAACCAGACCATGATGGAGAAGGTGAGGACAGACTGTATGATGGCAGTAAAGCATTGGACCATCATTGCTTGTGGCAGATTGTGTTTCCTCGGATGCCGCAGGAAGTACATCCACTGTTGGGCCTTTTTGGATGCGGAGTCGATGGTGGCCTCCCATTTAAGGTCCTTGGAGATGTTGGTTCTGAGGAACTTAAAAGACTCCACAGATGTGACTGTGGTGTTGTTGATGGTGAGTGGGGGGAGGGGAGGGGGACTTCTCCTAAAGTCTACTATCAATTCCAATGTCTTAAGAGCATTGAGCTCCAGGTTGTCACAAAGGCATCAGGATGCCAGCTGTGCCACTTCCTGTCTGTAGGCAGATTCCTCCCCATCCTGGATCAGTCCATCAGGGTTTTGTCGTCCCCAAACTTTTTTATTTTTTATTTTTTAATTTTAAGAGATGGTCTTGGCAACATGTTTGGAACAGACAATGTGAGCCGAAGAGCCTGTTCTTTTGCTGTTCTACATTCTATAAATCTCTTGATGCTTATGAACAAATCATTGTGGATTGGATATAAAGCTGATAAAAACATGTTTGTAAACAAATGAGATTTATTGAGTCAAGATGGAGAAGTTAAGATTGAACTGCTCATGCCAGCCCAGTCATCCCCTATACTTGACATGACTACTCAGCAGTTGGTGAAAGTTGTGCAACAGACACTATGATAGCACTGATCTCCAATTAGACTGAGCTTTATCTGCAGGAAACATTGCACTGGAGGTGGCAACTCAAATACTTGTTGAAGACACTTGATTGTCTCCTGCCAAGCTGTGAAGGATCAGCCACAATACCAGAATACCTTCGGGCTCCTCCTCCTTTTTCCTTTCTTGTCCCCACCCACCCCCTGCCCCCGATCAGTCAGAAGAAGGGTTTCGGCCCGAAACGTTGCCTATTTCCTTCGCTCCATAGATGCTGCTGCACCGGCTGAGTTTCTCCAGCTTTTTTGTGTACCAATCAATACAATATGGGTACTTTTATTAAAATAGTTAAAAGCTGCATGGGTCACCTGCATTCCTTTCCCTCAATGACTAAGAAGAAAGCAATTAAAATGTATAGATTTTTGTCATGCACGGTTACTACAAGCTGCCAGATAGATGAAATCAAGCTAAAAATAAATCATCATTCGAATAGTGGGAGAGGCTGATGCATACAAATTGGATTTATCTTGCTTTGAGTGTTGTACTTAGTTCTAATACCCAATCAAATTACCCATGAAATAAAAAGAATAGTACTAAATTGTGGGTTGCATATTATTAGTCCAACCTCTTGTGCATGCCGACAATATAATTTTCACAAATGATACTGAATAAATGTCAATCGTGCTAGGATGAATCTTGCTTAGAAATGTCCAGTTCAATTTCTCAGCAAAAGGATTTAAATTATGTAAGGAAGCAAACTTACAAATTCACTATTTGTAATGCACAGTGGCATTGGAAAAAAAACAAATCATGTGGTGAGAGTGGTGTGTTTCCCGTGGGAAAGATGAGTAAGTCACAGGGTAAAAACAGTTTAAAACTGACGAATTTGGTTTGTAAATTGGTAAATTTCTAGGGGAGCGACCTTGTGAGTCTTTGTTTCAAGAGTCTTCAGAGAGGAGGCTACGCAAAAAGCTGGAGCGGACGGGACGTGGTGAACACATGACAGGACAGATGAGACAGTGTGATGCTTGCAGAATGTGGGTGCACAGATGAAGCCTCTGGCTGCTACAACTGTGGCAAGTGTGTCCAGCTTCAGCTCCTGAAGGACTGTGTTGAGGCACTGGAGAAGCAGCTGGATGACCTCAGGCCATCTGGGAAAATTAGTTTCCTGGACAGGACGTACAGTGAGGTTACGGGAAGAATGAAGGTGTGTGACTGAGAGAAAGAGTGGTAACTGTGGAGTGCAGGAGACCCAGGAGGCTGTGCCTAATGAAAACAGGTAAGCCCTCTTGGGAACTGTTGGGGGAGACGATGCTTCCAGTCTGAGCGGCGGATATGTCGGTGGCTCCAATCCTAGAGATGGGACTCGACCGGTGTCGTGCAGAGCCATAGTGGTGGGTGACTCCATTGTCCCAGGAGCAGACAGGAGATTCTGTGGCAGCAGACGAGACACGAGGATGGTCTGTTGCCTCCCTGGTGCCAGGGTTCAGGATGTCACGAGCGAATTCAGAACATCCTCGAGAGAGAGAAGGTGAACAGCCGGCAGTAGTTGTGCACGTAGACACAAATGACATCAGGAAGAAGAGGAAGGAGTTCAGAGAGTCAGGAAGAAAACTGAAAAGCAGGATTTCTAGAGTGGTTATCTCTGGATTGCTTCCAGTACCTCATGCTAGTGAGGACATGAACAGGGCAATAGGGGATCTGGATGTGTGCCTGAGGGGCTGCTGCAGGGAGCAAGGATTTAGATTTATAGACCACTGGGATCTCTTCTGGGTAGGGGTGACTGTACAAAAGGGCCGGATTACACCTTAACTGGAGGGGGACTGACATTGTGGCAGGCAGGTTTGCTAGGGCTACACGTGTGGGTTTAAACTAAAACTGGGGGGGGGGGGGGGGGGGGGGGAGGAGAGGGGGGGAAGGGATTGGATTGAAATTGGTAGTATAAAGATGGAGTTGAAGAGGAAGTGAGTACAGGAGTACAGTAAAAATTACAAAAGATTCTCAAATTAATGGGAAGGAAAGTTCGAGAAGGGATAAAAGAGTAAGGTCAGGCCAATTGCGAGTGGTGCAAGGGGGGAAGTGAATACGGAGGTCAAAGTACTGTATATGAATGCACGAAATATAAGGAATAAAGTGGACGAGCTTGAGGCTCAGTTAGAAATTGACAAGTATGATGTGGGAATTACAGAGACATGGCTACAAGAGGGCCAGGGCTGGGAACCGAATATCCAAGGGTATACCTCCTATCGAAAAGACAGACAGGTGGGCAGAGGGAGTGGGGTAGCTCTGTTGGGGAGGAATGAAATTCAGTCCCTTATAAGGGGTGACTGAAACTGGAGATGTGGAGTCAGTATGGATAGAGCTGAGGAATTGTAAGGGTAAATAGACCCTAATGGGCTTATCTACAGGCCCCCAAACAGTAGCCTGGACATAGGGCGCAAATTGAATCAGGAGGTAAAATCGGCATGTAGCGAAGGTAATGCTGTGGTTGTTATGGGAGATTTCAACATGCAGGTAGACTGGGAAAATCAGGTTGGTACTGGACCCCAAGAAAGGGACTTTGTATAGTGCCTTTGTGATGGATTCTTAGAGCAGCTTGTATTGGAGCCTACCAGGGAGAAGGCAATTCTGGATTTAGTGTTATGTAATGAACCGGATTTGATAAAGGAATTTCAGGCTAATGAGCCATTAGGAGGTAGTGACCATAATATGGTCAGGTTTAATCTACAATTGGAGAGGGAGAAGGGTAGATCGGTGGTGTCAGTGTTACAGTTGAATAAAGGGGACTATGGGGCCATGAGGGAAGAACTGGCCAAAGTTGACTGGAAAGATACACTAGCAGAGATGACAGTGGAACAAAAATGGCAGGAATTTCTAGGAATAATACAGAAGGTGCAGGATCAGTTCATTCCTAGGAGGAAGAAAGATTCCAAGGGGAGTAAGAGGCGACCATGGCTGACAAGGGACGTCAGGAACAGTATAAAAATAAAAGAGAAGAAATACAACGTAGCAAAGATGAGTGGGAAGCAAGCGAATTGGGTAATGTTTAAAGAGCAACAGAAGATAACTAAAAAGACAATATGGGGAGAAAAGATGAGGTACGAAGGTAAGCTAGCCAAGAATATAAAGGAGGATAGTAAAAGCTTCTTTAGGTATGTGAAGAGGAAAAAATTAGTAAAGACCAAAGCTGGACCCTTGAAGGCTGAAAAAAGTGAATTTATTATGGGGAACAAGGAAATAGCAGATGAGTTGAACAGGCACTTTGGATCCATCTCCACTAAGGTGGACACAGACAATCTTACTGATGTACTGGTGGCCAGAGGATCTGGAATGACGGAGGAACTGAGGGAAATCCACATTAGGCAGGAAATGGTGTTGGGTAGACTGATGGGACTGAAGGCTGCTAAATCCCCAGGGCCTGATGGTCTGCCTACCAGGGTACTTAAGGAAGTGGCTCTAGAAATAGTGGATGCATTGGTGATAATTTTCCAATGTTCTATAGTCTCAGGATCAGTTCCTGTGGATTGGAGGGTAGCTAATGTGATCCCACTTTTTAAGAAAGGCGGGAGAGAGAAAATAGGGAATTATAGACCAGTTAGCCTGACATTGGTGGTGGGGAAGAGGCTGGTCAATTATAAAAGATGAAATAGTGGCACATTTGTATAGCAGTATCAGGATCGGTCCGAGTTAGCATGGATTTACGAAGGGGAAATCATGCTCATTTAATCTTCTGGAATTTTTTGAAGATGTAACTAGGAAAAGGGAGAGCCAGTGGGTGTAGTGTACCTGGACTTTCAGAAAGCATTTGATAAGGTCCTACATAGGAGATTAGTGGGCAAAATTAGGGCACATGGTATTGGGGGTAGAGTTCTGACATGGATAGAGAAGTGGTTGGCAGACAGGAAACAAAGAGTAGGGATTAACGGGTCCCTTTCAGAATGACAGGCAGTGACTAGTGGAGTATCGTAAGGCTCGATGCTGGGACCGCATCTAATTACAATAGACATCAATGATTTGAATGAAGGGATTCAAAGTAACATTAGCAAATTTGCAGATCACACAAAGCTGGGTGGCAGTGTGAACTGTGAGGAGGATGCTATGAGAATGCAGGGTGACTTTGACAGGTTGGGGGAGTGGGCAGATGCAAGGCAGATTAAGTTTAATGTGGATAAATGTGAGGTTATCCACTTTGGTATCAAAAACAGGAAGGCAGATTACTATCTAAATGGCGTCAAGTTGAGAAAAGGGGAAATACAACGGGATCTGGGGGTCCTTGTTCATCAGTTTAAGCATGCAGGTACAGCAGGCAGTGAAGAAAGCGAATGGCATGTTGGCCTTTATAATAGTAGTATAGGAGCAAAGAGGTAATTCTTCTGTTGTACAGGGTCCTGGAGTATTGCGTGCTGTTTTGGTCCCCTAATTTGAGGAAGGACATTCTTGCTATTGAGGGATTAGCAGCGTAGGTTTACAAGGTTAATTTCCGGGGTGGCGGGACTGTCATATGCTGAGAGAATGGAACGGCTGGGCTTGTACACTCTGGAGTTTAGAAGGATGAGAGGATATCTTATTGAAACATTTAAGATTGTTAAGAGTTTGGACACGCTGGAGGCAGGAATCATGTTCCCGATGTTGGGGGAGTCCAGAACCAGGGGCCACGGTTTAAGAATAAGGAGTAAGCCATATAGAATGGAGATAAGGAAAACTTTTTCTCACATAGAGTGTGAGTCTGTGGAATTCTCTGCGTCTGAGGGTGGTGGAGGCCAGTTCTCTTGATACTTTCAAGAGAGAGCTAGGTAGGGCTCTTAAAGATAGCAGTCAGGGGGTATGGGGAGGAGGCAGGAACGGTTTACTGATTGGGGATGATCGGCCATGATCACATTGAATGGCAGTGCTGGCTCGAAGGGCCGAATGGCATACTCCTGCACCTATTGTCAATTGTCAATTGTCTATTGTCTATTGTTTTCACTATATATGGTTTATTTAGGAAATTCTCGGCAAGACTGAAATACCAGCATCTGTGGAGGAAAAGTACAAAAAAAATTGGAGAACATACTGCAAAGTATCCATTGGAACCAGTCAGGTCTAGGGGATAAAATTGAAATGCATTTTATTCCACAAGGCAGTGAATGCTGTTTTAAGCCTGAAAAGGGAGATGGATGTTTAAATTCTAGCTTCAAGATATGAAAAAATTGAGTTTATATTAGAATAATATTACATTTTATTTAGTCCACGGATAGGTGTTTCATGCGGAAGACCAACATTTATTGCTCTTTCCTAATTGTCCTTGAAAAGATAATGGCAAGCCTCTATTTAATTGGTGCAATCCATATAGATCTTGTAATCCTCTAGTCTGAATCTTTTTGATGGGAAGTTCTAATATTGTGGCCCACCAATTAACAAATAATGGCAGAAGGTTTATTTCCAAGTCAGCTTGGTTTAGACTAGGAAGTAACGGCGATCCCAAATAATTGCTGCTATCCGTTTGAGATTGTGGACATTGGGGTTCTGTCAACATGCTGGGTGGCTGTAAATGAAAAAGGAAAGCAAAAGAAAGAGATTAATCCTCAATGTATTTGCTTCCTTGAGCATCAATACTATAAATTTTCAAGTTTGAAAATTCTCTTCCTTGTGATGCACAATTGACTCACAATTTTACTTCGGAGTCACGTGAGTGACTACGTGAAAGAAGCCCGCTACGACGCATGCGTGTTATATCGCATACACGCATTGAACGAGTCAGACGTGGGAGACGACGTCTCCCTAGAGGGAAATGCAAAGAAGCAGGTAAGAGACTGCAACATTTTTCCCACTTACCTTGCAGGTAGGAAATACAAGAAGCTGCGGGAGCTGGAGGGGAGAACTGCAGAAACAGCGCAGCCAGCAGCCAGCAGCAGCCGATAGCACGCAAATCCTCCAGAGAGGATTCCTAAAAGCTATTTATAGCAGCAGAACAGCTGTGCCCAACGGCGCTCCCCGCACCGGCAAGATTGACTGCTGCCGGGCGGGAAGCGAAGCAACACGTCCCGGGGGTTTTCCAGACCAAGGCGAGTCTATGTTGGATGCAGTCGCTAGCGGCTCCGGAGCTGATTGAAGCGGCTGCACCACCCGGAAGAGAGAGAGCCGACAGCTGGGACAGCAGCCCAAGGACCTACGCTACGGGGTCCGTGGGGCTGCGGGAGGAAGGACGTTCCTCCCAAAACGGCAGGCTGAAAACCAGTACAGGTAAGAACAAACTTCCCTTACCTTTGGTTCTTTTTTCCAGACGTGGCTGCTGTATTCTGAAGAGCAGCAGGCAGCCAGCTAAGGACGTCAGGGCAGAGCCACATACGTTACTGCTGTGTTGCTGAACAGCAGGCAGCCAGCTAAGGACGTCAGGGCAGAGCCACAGGTCGTTACTGCTGTGTTCTGAACAGCAGGCAGCCAGCTACTGATGTCAGTATAGAGCTGAAGTGCTGCCACACAGAGTTTGCTGCTGTTTAATGACCAGCAGCAGGCAGCAATGAATGTCGGCACCAGCATCTCCCATAAGGGAGCGAGTGCCAAACTTCACCCTAAATGGGTAGAGGTGCCCGTGAGTACCAGGACCATGGGGAACGACCAGTGCCCGTAGGCATGGGGACTGGCTGCGGGAAATACCGCGTGCGACTAGTGCCAGAGAGCACCAAGGTCGGGAGGAGCGGTCCCATATATTAAAGCACCCGCGACGACTAGTGCCCGAGAGCATGTAAGTCGGCTGGAGCGGTGGCTGGAGGAAATTTCTCCACAGTGGCAGGCTCCGGGATTGGAGGATAGCCACAGTGGGCAAATAAATATAAGTCCCACAGCAGTTTCCCATAAGGGCTGCATGAAATGTCAGACGCCTCTGAGGAGGGTATGGAAGGTCTGACGGGGTAAAATCTGAGCAGGTGATGGAGCCACTGTCCCCTATTGAAGGGTGGGAAGAAACAACCTGCTGAACATGATGAGCAGTACTGCCAGCAGAAACACACTGAGAATGATCTCGAGAAGGATGGCTATGAGTATTGAACGACTGTGAGTCCACCCATCAACTTCAAGCTAATATTTTTGCTGAAGTGTTGGCAAGGCTTCTATACCCCGGAATATTGTGGTGCTCTCAATGTAGCCATTGTTACAGGTGCATTTGCAGACATGTTGGGAAGGCCGTTAGGAGTTGGGAAAATCCGTAATACTCTGAAAGGTCTCATGGCGGGCATAACAGCTTTGGCCGGCATGTTAAAAAAAGGTGGACAAAATTAGTGACCACAAGGATGCCATTAGCACTATTTTTTGCAATGTGCAGTTTGAAGGGCCATTCAGCCAGCTCTAGACCCTAGTTCGCTATACTATGTAAGCAGAGGGCTATAGACCCCGTTATTTGGGGGGGGGGGGAGACCTGTCTAAACAGGTAAAAGAATTGGCGAGGAGGCTTGACTTTGGGGCTGATTAAAGCATCCAAAGGATATCTGGGGAAGACATTAACCTTATGTGCATCCTAAGAGAGGTAGTGTTTTTGTAATTATACTACAAAGAATTGGGCAGAGGTACCCAGCAGCAGCGTCCTGTTTAGGGTTTGGCCCGGGACGACCACTGTGGAAGATGCAAAAGTAACATTAACCTTTAGGCTCTCCACAACCGCGTATGAAACCAAGAAAAATAACTTGGTTACCACCAATAACCATGGAGGTAGGTGAATTTGGGGCTCCAGCATTAATAGGGAGCACGGAAGTTGGAGGGACATTGCAACTTCATGTTGAAGCTTGGTGTAATATATCTATGGACAGATACATCCTTAGCAGTTTTAAGGGATATCTGATAGAGTTTCTACTCAAACAAAACCCTCCAGTACAACATAAACCGGACAGATATACATGCTGGTAATGGAATAAACCAAACCTGAACAACAGGATTTGTCTCAAACATCTTTATTAAAAATAAGAAAGATGGGGGTTGCCGTATTATTATGGATTATCAATGCTTCACAATGTTGTGCAATATATTCATTTTAAAGATGGATACTTTTAGCAGTGCTAAAGACTTAGTTTTCAGCAGGCTACTGTATGGCAAGTATTAATCTTTAAGATCCTTGCTATTCAATATCCAACAGGGGGAAGAATTTTAAACCAGCGTTGGGACTGCTGCAACACCAAAAATCATAGAGTAATGGTATAGTTGGATGATATCCTTATTGTGGGAAAAACTTATGAATCGGAATGTTAGGCAGTGGTTGCCACTAAACAATTGTTTGAACAGCTGGGATTCATTGTCCATCCACTTAAGTCAAAATTGACACCATTAACACATTTAATATGTTAATGACTTTACTAATATGGAAAGCCACAGAGTTCAATGGGCTCATAATTATAGAGGTCATTTATTTTGGCCAATGGAGCCTGCACTATGGAGGACTGAGTTACAGCACTGTGAATAGTGCCAGAAGTGCATTGTCAACTTATTGGTGGCAAGGAACAGTAAGACAGTCTGTGGGATCACATCCTCTGGTAGTTAACATTTTAAGAGGCAATGTTAACACCAAGCCACCAAAAATAAGATACAACTATATCTGGGATGTAAGTGTGGTCTTGACCTTGCTAAGGAATTGGTCACCGGCTACAGCATTAAATCTGGATAAACTAACTAGAAATGGTAATGCTGATGGCGCTAGTCACAGTGCATAAGCTCCAGTTATTGCAAAATGTAAGACTGGATGGCTTCACTATGGCGGCAGGAAGTTTGGGGTTTGTGATCCAGGACCGTATTATTAAACAATATAGGCCAGGATCAGCGGGGCAGGTCATAGAATTGATGGCCTACCCGGAGGACAAACGCCTCTGTATAGTGAAGCACGTTTTGTTATACAGTGAAAGTACAAAGGCTATCAGAGGCAAGGAATTGGCGTTTTAATCAGCTATAAGAAACTGTACCATAGAGTGTAACTCAGACCATTTCGCGGTGGCTGAAATATGGGTTAAGATAGGCGGGAGTGGACAATAACATATTTAATTATCACTCCACCAGGGCTGCAGCTACATCCGCAGCAAAACGCCTTGATGTATCCATGGACCAAATCCTCAGGATTGCAGGATGGTTGTCGGAGAAAATGTTTTCAGAAATGTTATAACAAACCAGTTAGCAGTATGGGAACGTTTTTCGGGGAACATTTTAAGTTCTGTATGATAATTTATCCCTGAAGAATACAGGGTTATGATTTGAATTAATTCGATATTATTTATCATTTCCATTAAATAATTGGTATGAATGTTTTGAATATAATTAACAATTTCTCCCTAACTACCAAGGCAGTTGTGAAGCATGGACTTGTTTCCACAGCATGAGGTCACAGAGCTTTGAAATCTTTCACGTAGTCACTCACGTGACTCCGAAGTAAAATAGTAAGATTAAACGAGAACTTACCAGTTTGAAGTTTGATCTTTATTTTATGAGGAGGAACGTTGAGGGAATACGTGCCCTCCGCTCCCACCCTCGAATGGTCATATCTTAAACTGGTATCTCTTTAATAATCTTACTATTTTAGGTCATTATAGTGTATCTGTGACCTCACACCGCTGCTTTGAAGGATGACACGCATGCGTCGTAGCGGGCTTCTTTCACGTATTCCCTCAACGTTCCTCCTCATAAAATAAAGATCAAACTTCAAACTGGTAAGTTCTCGTTTAATCTTACTATTACTAGAGCTAAATGAGGTCAATGGAATGTATTTCTGAGATATAATATAATGTATTGACACTAGTATATAATCACATTTATTGGTATCATCCAGGAATGACCCAACAGCTGATAGTTGGTAAATTGGTTAATATGCAAAAATGGATCATATCACAATTACGTAGTTATGAAGTTCTCTGTTATAATGTTAGTGCATGTACTGTAATATTTATATTGATCGAGGAATCGAGCATCGATAGTTTAATACAACCTGAATTAAAAATTTGAGTATTTTATTTTGTGCATTTTGGTCTGTTTATAATTTGGTCTTTGACATGTTTTGAAGCATATATTGTTCTTGTACTGATATCTTAAATATTAAATTGTGCATGTAGCATTATGGATCATTACATTGATGCAAGAAATACAAGAAATTAAATGGAAAATTTTGTGCAAAGTCTTTTCTTTATATTGTCTTATACAATTTATGTGTAATTTATATGTGATTTATGTATAATTTATGTTTTTAATATTGTCTGAGTCCATGTGCTTATGATGCTACTCTAAGCAAGGTTTTCATAGCACCAGTACTTCACCATTCTTGTGCATATGATAATAAACACAACTTGACTGGACTGGACTGGACCTGAATAGAATTGAATTAAAATTAATTTAAAATTTCATTGGCCTTACACTGTTTGCTCAAGATCATAAAAATGGATGGTGAGGCGGCACTAACAATATTTCAGGAGAGAAATTAGTTAATGCTAGAAAACCGACACTTGGAATGTGATGCACAATCAGCCCCTATTTGGCCAAATGTAAGATGCTTACAAAATAATTATTTTGCCTCGTCATCATGACTGCAGCTTCAGCCAGAACTAACTGCATCATTTGCCGTATCATTTGTTGCCTTAATACAAAGCACAATTTAACGAATGGTGGCACTAGCTGAAACTAAGTAACGCTGAGAGAAGCATGCACCAGATAAAGTGGAAGTGCATTTTTTTTTTTACAATAGCTCGTGGAAGCCGCATGGGTGACAGCATGGATAACAGTGCATACCCCAGATTTACACTATGATTATGGATTCTTTGTCCATTGAATTGGGGAAAAGGAAATAAAGTCCTCTGTGCATGGGCCCAAGAGCTATGGGACTTTGCAGAATGTAAGTGGGAGCAGGTTGTATCGCAAAACAGTGCCTCGAGTGAAGTTCAAAACACATTGACACTCCAACTTTCTACATTGAGGTCAGAGAAGGTGGTGAAACCCGCAGCACTGATCTCACACATCTCACATATACTCCGTACTTCCATCATTCACTAGTCAAGACCCTCTTTCAATTAGTCTACAAATGTAACATTGCCATATCTTGCCTACCGTTGTAAGCCTCACCACCGCATATTACATCCACACATTATTTGCCATTCAATCTTGGCAGGCACATCCCTTCAGTGAGTTGCCAGACATGAACACATTCCTGTTTATTTCATTTAAAGGAGGAAATGGTACATAAACATTGAATCCAATAGTCGAATGGTGGAAGACAATCCCACATCCATTGATTCACTTGCATATTGTTTCAATTGCACCAATGACAGAGGGCATGGCCTGTGGTAGCAAATAGACCATTTAAGGCAGTAAAATGGTTACATCAGGTCCACCTTATTACATTCACTCTCTCTTATCTCCCAATATCCTCTCATTCACAAACTTTGGACATAACTTTTATTTGTGCTGGAATAAATCCACTTCAGCATTCTTCCTGATAGTCAAGAACTCCCAGCAGTGACCAAGCAAGAGAAGAGCAGATAGTGGGCATGGCTTCTGGGACTTTCTGATTAAGTTATCATTATGATAGATAGGCATTGGAAAGATTGCTTTGACAAACTGATTAGGGTATTCATAGTATTACAGGTGGCAGCCCTGCTCTTGTTCAGGGAATCTTGTTCAGGGAATAGTTAGGGGTCAAGTGTAGAGGGAATAGCATTTATTTCCCCTGTAGCTTCACTATCTTTTCATTTCATCATTCTCAGAATATTGATGCTTCTGGCTAAGTCAAGATTTAATGCACTTTGTTAATTTTCATTTAAAAAAAGCAGCATTTGGGAATGGTACTCAATAGTGAAGAAATGCTGGAATACGGTACCAAAAAAAACAGAATATTGGAAGATCTGGCAGCACAGTGGTAGAACTGCTCACAGTGCCAGAGATCTGGGTTTGATCCTGTCCTTGGTTGCTGTCTATGTGGAATTTGCAAGTTCTCCCTGTGAGTGCATGGGTTTCCTCCAGCTGCTCCGGTTTCCACCCACATTCCATAGACGTGTGGGTATGTAGGTAAATTGGCCTTTGTGAATTGCTCCAAGTGTGTAGGATGTGAAAAGGGGTCAAATACCGAATGGGTGTGAACGGGTGATTGATGGATGACGTGGACTCAGTGGACCAAAGGGCCTGTATCATGCTGCAATTAAAACTAAAGCTAAAATTCAATGGGTCTGATAGCACCTGGAGTGGCAAAGAGTGTATAGCTTTTAGCCAGGTACATGGATAAGAAAGCTTTAGAGGGATAAGGACTAAATGCAGGTAAGTAGGACAAGCTTAGATGGAGCATCTTGGTTGGCATAGATGAGTTGTGCTGAAGGGCATGGTTCTGTGTTGAATTACTCTGTGACTCTATGACTCATCCTGTTCCATCATGGACACAGCCCTCCCTTTCTTGGAATGCAACTCTATGAAATGTTGTTTCAAGAATACAGTATCTATCATCAAGGATTCCAACCATCTGGACCATGCCTGCTTCTCACAGCTACCATCAAGCAAGGGATACTAATGCCTGAAGCCCTACAACACCAGGTTCAGGAACACGGTGGCATGGTGGTGCAGTGGAAGAGTTGCTGTCTCACAGCGCCAGAGACCTGGGTTCGATCCTGACCAAGGGTACCATCTTTATGCAGTTTGTACGTTCTTCCCATGACCACATGCGTTTTCCCTGGGTGCTCTGGTTTCCTCCTACATTCCAAAGACATACATGTTTGTAGCTTTTAAGAAGGAACTGCAGATGCTGGAGAATCGAAGGTACACAAAAAAGCTGGAGAAACTCAGCGGGTGCAGCAGCATCTATGGAGCGAAGGAAATAGGCAACGTTTCGGGCCGAAACCCTTCTTCAGACTGTTTGTAGCTTAATTGGCATTGGTAAAAATTGTCCCTAGCGTGTAGGACAGGTGTACGGGGATCATTGGTCGGTGAAGACTTGGTGGGCCGAAGGGTCTGTTTTCACGTTGTATCTCTAAACTATAACAGTTACTTTCCTAAACTACCTGGTTCTTGAACCAACTAGCACAACCCTAATTCCAACACAACAACGAAACACAGCTTGAAGTACCATGAACTAGATTTTTTCTCATGGTGTTTGGCACCAATGTAATTAATGTTAGAGATTTCAGTATTGACAATTCTCTTTGCAACTGCCTGGTCCATTAATTTCTCCCCACCTACCTCTCTCCATACACTTAGGAAGTGTATACCTGTCCCTATTCCATCTCCCTCACAACCTAAACAGCCCTTCCAGGTAAAACAGATGCTGTAAACTGGAAGAACCTCATTTTATTGGCAGCTTAGGTTATGAACCAAACAGGCAGAATAAGATGTGTGTTTCTTCTAATTTGCAATGGGCCTCACCATACAGTGGAGAAGACATCCCTCCACAGATGCCGCCTGACCCGTTGAGTTCCTCCAGCACTTTGCATTCTACTTAAGAACAATATTAAAATATCAATTGAACTGTAACTGAAGAGCAAAAGGTTCAGCTATCAATGAATAGAGATAATTCAAGATTGATGTCAGAATACGATTCTTCATACATTCGTAGCTAAATTGTTTGCATGGTGGAAAAGAGGAGCAATTAATACATTGATTTGTCGGGGTTTTAAGAAATCTAATAGTATTCAACTCATTCCTTACACAATCCAAAAGGTGTTGTTTCTTTCTGTTGACTTTCAGTTCTCTGTTGATTAACACAAATAAAATTTCCAGGGAACTTTATTAATGAACTAATTGAAGACTACTAAATTAGCACAGTGGTGGATCATTTTTTCTAACTTTTGCATAAAGACAGCAGTCGCTTTACAGTGATGCACATTTTTAACATGCTGTGGCAAACCACACTCTCGCTCTGCATGCCCATCTTTTTGGCTGACAGATCTTGTTGGTTATTTTTCCTGCTTTTACTTTATCATCTATCTTCTACAAGACAATATCACATACTCGGGAGCAACAATCAAAGCTGCTCTGAGATTTAACTGAAATCTCACCACCACTGAGACCTATTTCCTTTCATCCACATGGAGCCCGAAGGCAAATACAAAACTTGATGGAGGTGGCACATTCAGGGTTATCTACTTACTTAGCTTCATCCCTGCATTTGAGCTGAAAATAAAACTGGCAGACCATGAAATTAGGAGTAAACCGCATATTTTCAGACAAAATGCCATCAATCTTTTTTGCATTATATTTATTGTTTCTACTGCATGTATTTTTCAGATTAAAGTGTGAATTGTTAAAATGCAGGGAGTAGGTTAAAAAACTAGTTTTGAAGACTATTTTTATCAAAGTAGGGACACCAAGAACAAAGCAGCTTACGATTGGCACACTATCAACCTCCTAAAATATTTATACCCTCCACCAACAGAGCACCATTTTGCAGTATGTACTCATTACGAAGTGCACTGCTGTCATCGAATCATAGTCATGGGGCTATGCAGCACCGAAACCCCCCCCCCCCCCCCCCCCCCCCCCCCTTGTCCATGCTGATTATGTTAGCATGTTGCGCGAGTCCTGTTTGTCTGAATTTGGCCTATAATCCTCTAAACTCTTCTTAACCATGTTTCTCTCCAAATGTCTTTTAAAATTCGGTGACAGAGTGGCCCAGCGGTAGAGTCGCTGCTTTACATTGCCAGAGACTCGGGTTCGATCCTGACTACGGGTGCTGTCTGTATGAAATTTATACATTCTCCCTTTGAACTTGTGTGTTCTCTCCAGGTGCTCCAGTTCCTTCCCACATTTCAAAGACGTACAGGTTTGTAGTTTACATAGAAACATAGAAATATTGAAATTAGGTGCAGGAGTAGGCCATTCGTTTAATTGGCTCCTTTAAATTGTCCCTTGTATGTGTAGAACTGATATATATGGGTGATCAAAGGTCGGCATGGACTGTGGGCCGAATGGCCTGTTTCCGTATTTCTAAACTATGTCATAATTGTATCTGCCTCTATAGCTCCCCTGGCAGCTCATTCCCGGTGTGGATTACCCTTTGAGTGCATAGGTTGCCCCCGTGTCCCCAATTCAACCTCTCTTCTCTCATCTTAAGTCTATGCACTCTAGTTTTAGAATTATATACCCTGGGAAAAAGACTGTAAGCATTCCCTTTATTCATGCCCTTCAGGATCTTGTACTCTTCAATATGGTCACCTCACAGCCTCCTCCAGTCACTCACCTAGGCTGCTCAAACTAAACTAGCACTTCCTAAACCCTTAGCATCTATAACAAGGAAGGGAAGAACTTCAGCCATATGTGATTATTACCATGGCTGGTTCCCCCTCCTAATCTCACATTCTCCTGACTAATCACTATCTCTGGGTCTATGTCCTGAAACTCCCCAACATTGTGTGGACTTTCAGCAAAATGATCACTGTATTCAAACAACATGACTTTGGTACTCACCACCTCTTTATCAAAGGCACTTAAAAGATGGGTAATGCACGCTGACTTTGCCACACAATTCCCACATAATAAAAAAAATGAACAGTACTTGTCAAGCATCTATTATAGGCAAAAGTGCATGGTTTTTAGCAGGTGACCTTCCTTGTTTTCTGATTTTTCATTCATTATATCAACAGTTACAATTAATTTTCTGAATGGCAGAAATTATGAATCCGTGAGTAGCTTGCAGGTTTAAGATTTTAGATTTTGAGTACAGAGGTTGTCCCAGATTTATTTGGAATCAACAAAACCCAGTAATAAATGACACTTCAGGTTCTGGGCCATTAATTGCAACAATCTTCCAGGCGATTAGTAAAACGTTGGTATTTTTCTTTTTGTACTAATCACAGCACAGATTTGAAAGTAATTTGATATGTGATTCATAAAGCTATTTCCGATGAGAGTGGCAATTATATTTAAGTATTTACCTACATTTTAATCTCAGGTAAGGAAGCAGGTGAGGGAAATTGAGGCTCTGGTCACGAATAAGGAGGAGGTATAGGGTAGGTATTGGCAGCTAGGATCAAGTGTACTCTGGAGGAATTTTGGGAAATGAGCAACACACTAAAAAAAGGAAATCAGGAGGGCAATAAGGCAACTGGAGATAGATCTCTACTTTGGCATCATTAATGTATACCATGGTGTTTGTACAGCTTTGCTTCTTGAGGATAATCCCAATCTCCTTTGCCTTGCTGACAGAGAGGAAGAGGTTGGTGTCTTGGCACAAAGTTACAAAGTTCTCAATCTCCTTTCTGTACTCGGCTCCATTATTTGATGTCCAGCCCATTACAGTGGTATCGCCTGTGAACATGAAGATTGATATGGGTTGATATGGACTGCAAAGTTGTGAGTGTTTAAGGAGTAAAGTAGGGAGCTGAAAACGCATCCTTGCCAGTGTTGAGAACTATCGTAGAGGATGATTTATGTAGGAAAGAACTGCAGATGCTGGTTTAAATCAAAGGTGGACCCAAAATGCTGGAGTAAATCAGCGGGACAGGAAGCATCAGACTGAAGAAGGGTCACAACCCGAAACGTCACCCATTCCTTCTCGCCAGAGATGCTGCCTGTCCCGCTGAGTTTGGGAGTTCCATTTTCCCTTCAGTCTCATAGTGAGTGTATTGTAGTGCATTGGTTAGACAGAGGTAGATAGTGGCGCAGTTGGTAGAGATGCTGCTTCATAGCACTGGAGACCATGGTTTGATTGTGTCCTCAGGCACTGTGTGTGTGGAGTTTGCATATTCTCCCTATGACTGCATGGATTTCCTCTGGGTGATCCGGTTTCCTCCCACATCCCAAAGATGTGCGGGTTTATAGGTTTACTGGTGCTGTGAGGCAGTGGCTCTGCACCATTATCTGCCCCAGTGGTAGTGTTATGCCCCTGTCCCACTTAGGAAACCTGAACGGAAACCTTTGGATACTTTGCGCCCACCCAAGGTTTCCGTGCGGTTCCTGGAGGTTTTTGTCAGTTGCGATGCTAGTTGAAGGTGGTTGCCGTAGGTAAGACCTTCCACTACCTGCAACCTCCAGCAACCACCTTCAACTAGCATCGCAACCGGCTTCGACTAAAAAATTACCGATTTTTAAAACGGCAACTAATTTTTAGGCGCGGCCTGTTTTAAATTTTTTGAAAATAATCGCTGGAACATAGAAGAAGCGGAAACCACTTTCGACCATTAGGGAGACTGACAAAAACCTCCGGGAACCACACGGAAACGTTGGGTGGGGCGCAAAGTCTCCGTTACCTGAGGCACCAGCTAATCATCTCAATAATGTGGGTTTAAATCCCATTATAACAGATTAAGATGTTGTGTTTACTTATTGCACAATGCAATTATTCTTGGTTTCAAATTTAATTAAAGTATCCAACAAATGAAGAAAAAAACAAGGTAATCAGAAGGTCAGGAAGCATCTATGGAGGGAAAAGACAGATAACGTTTGCGGTCAAGATGCTTTTTCAAATTAATGAAGTAGTGGAGGGAAAGCTGGAAACGAGAGAAAGGGGTGGGGTGAAGCCTGGCAAGCGATAGACAGACAACAGACAATAGACAATAGGTGCAGGAGTAGGCCATTCAGCCCTTCGAGCCAGCACCGCCATTCAATGTGATCATGGCGAATCATCCACAATCAGTACCCCGTTCCTGCCTTAGGTCGCGATAGGTAGATGCAGTGGGGTTGAGGGTGATTTTTCATCCCTGTTCCCTTCCCTGCTGTCCCCCTCCACCCATATCCCTCACTCCTCTTCTTCCCTTATCTGACACCTTTTTGTCCCCTTTTCACCTCTCTTCTTTGCCACTATCTATTGTCAATATTGATTGGAAAGAGTCCCTAGCAGGAATGGCAGTGGAATAGTAATGACAGGAATTTCTGGGAATAATTTGGAAAACGTAGGATCTTTTCATTCCAAAGAGGAAGAAAGATTCCAGGGAGAATAAGGCGACTGTGACTGACAAGAGAAGTCAAAGGCAGCATTAAACTAAAAGATGATTTCACCGCTAAAGAAAAGATGAAATATGCAAGTAAGCTAGCCAGTAATATAAAAGAGGATAACAAAAGTTTTTTCAGATATATAAAGAGTTAGAAAGAGGCAAGAATGAACATTGGACCGCTCAAAAATGATGCTGGAGAAGTGATAATGGGGAATAAAGCATTGGCAGCTGAATTAAATAATTTTTTTTTGCATCTGTCTTCACAGTGGAAGACACCTGCAATGTATCTGAAATTCAAAAGAGTCAGTGGATAGAAGTTAGTGGGAGTGACTATTATTAAAGAGAAGGTGCTTGGGAAGTGGACAGGTCTGAAGGTGGACGTCACCTGGACCCCAGTGTTCTGAAAGAGGTGGCTTTCGAGATTGTGGAAACATTAGTAGTGTTCTTTCAAGAATCACTATTCAGGAGTGGTTTAAGAAAATTGCAAATATTACTCTGTTGTTCAAGAAGGCTGAAGCAGCATGGTTTTGTGAAGGCGAGATCTTGTCTGACAAACCTGTTGGAATTCTTTGAGGAAGTAAGTAGCAGGATACACATAGGAGAGTCAGTGTATGTTGTTACCTCGATTTTCAAAAGGTCTTGGACAAGGTGCCGCTTGTGAGGCTGCAAAAGAAGATTAGACCCCATGGTATCAGATGGAAAATATTTGCATTCATAAAGCTAATGCTAATGCCGCATGGTAGAAGGCAAATTCAGAAATCAGACGTGCAAAGGGACTTGGGAGTGCTGGTGCAGGATTCCCAAAAGGTCAATTTGCGAGTTGAGTTGGTAGTACGGAAGGCAAATACAATTCTAGCATTTATTTTGTGTTGACTAGAATATAAAAACAGGGGTCATGCTGATGCTTTATAAGGCAATTGGAATTAGAATTTGGATTTGGAACTGCATTTGTTAATATTGTTTTATGCCCCATATCTGAGGAAGAATGTGTTGGTGTGGAAAGGGTCCAGAGGAACTTTACGAGAATGATTTTACATTCCAAAGACCAATGGCAGAAATCCAGGGGGGGGGGGGTGTGGACAGGTGGGACATGTCCCCCCATATTTTGAAAGGTGGGGGACAATCCACCCCATGTTTTGTAATCCGGATTTTAAAACTCGGTGAAAAGAAAATCTATTAAAAACCTCCGCTTTCTGCGAGACAGTGGGGGTGGGACTGGTGATCGAGGATAGAGCCTGGTGATTGGAGGAGGGAGACGTCCAGGTGCAGCAAAGATTGTATAGCGGAGCTTGAATCACCCGGCCTGGTGAAGTATAAAATCGGCCGCGGGATCTTCCACTGCCCCGCAGTCAATTTGCTGTGTCGAGGTGATCGAGGCTCCCGATATTGAAGCCTCCGCCGGGCGATGAAAAGCCCCACGAATGGGCCGATTGATGCCCCACGATTCGGGGCGGACAAAGCTACTGTTTCTGGAGTTCGGAGTCGGTCACTAACTAGGTGAGCTACCGATATTACTGTCCACAGGGCCCATGCCTGAAGCCTCCAAAGCCTCGGGCGCGCGTGTGTGCGCATCCGTGCTTGGTGCGAATAAATTGTGTGTCCCCCATGTTTTGATTGCGATTTCCTGCCCTGCGAAAGACTGCTGAATGTGTGGGTTTAAAGAAGGGTTTCGACCCTGTGTTACCTTTGGTTTGGAAATTCTAAAGCTGTGTTGCCTTTGATTTAGAAATGCTAAAGCTGTGTTACCTTTGGATTGGAAATGCTAAAGCCGTGCTGTCTTTGGTTTGGAAATGCTAAAGCTGTGTTGCCTTTGGTTTGGAAATGCTAAGGCTGTTGCATTTGGTTTGAAAATGCTAAGGCTGTGTTACATTTGGTTTGGAAATGCTAAGGCTGTGTTGCCTTTGGTTTGGAAATACTAAGGCTGTGTTGCCTTTGGTTTGGAGATGCTAAAGCTGTGTTGCCTATGGTTTGGAAATGCTAAAGCTGTGTAGCCTAATTAAAGTTGCCTTGCCTTCTCTATAATATAAATGTCTATTCTTGACCACTTCCTGTTTTCGCTTTAAATTGATTTTAGAAAAAAAAGCTACCATGTACGGCTGTGATTTTTGGGCCTTACTCAGAATCCCCCTCTGCTAATCATGCGCCGAGGATCTTTCCCATCGATGAAAAATAAAAGAGTTATAAGTGTTTACAAAATGTTGAGATTCTCTCTCCTGAAGGCCACGCCCCTACCGGAGAGACTAAAAAACCGGAAGTGTGGAGGTGCCTCAGTTCTCTGCAATATGGGGGAGCGAGAGGTGGAAATTCTCAGTCTGTGAATAATACTGAACACATGTCTACTAAACTGAATGGTTTTACTGACCTGTCATTGCCCTTAATGTGGTTTGAAAATATAGTTTGGAAATGTTGCCTGTGCTTTGGAAATGCTAAAGCCGGGTTGCCTGTGCTTTGGAAATGCTAAAGCTGACTTTCCTAATTAAAGTTGCCTTGCATAATTAAAGTTGCCGTGCCCAATTAAAGTTGCCGTGTGCAATTAAAGTTGCCGTACCCTATTAAAGTTGCTGTGCCCAATTAAAGTTGCCGTGCCGAATTAAAGTCGCCGTGCCGAATTAAAGTCGCCGTGCCGAATTAAAGTCGCCATGCCCAATTAAAGTCGCTATGCCCAATTAAAGTCGCTATACCCAATTAAAGTCGCCATGCCCAATTAATGTTGCTTTGCCCAATTAAAGTTGCCTTGTCGAATTAAAGTTGCCTTGCATTCTATATAATTAAAAATCTAATCTTGACCACTTCCTGTTTGCACTTTACATTGATTTTAGAAAACAAAAACACTACCACATATGGCTGTGGTTTTTGGCCATCTTACTCAGAGTTTGTTTATTGTTGATCACAAAATCCACACTCATTTTTTGTTAGAATTTTAACAGTAGGTTTGACAATCTAGGCATATTTATTTAATCTTATTAACTCCAGATGTGCATTTGCAATTAGCGGTGAAAAGTTTACTAAGTAGGGACTATTTGAATGTAGCAGATAGAAATAATCTGAATTTCTGCAGTACTTTTCACCTTTCATTTGTGTGCTACGGGCATCCAAAGTTAGTTGCCATGGATAAACTTGGTGATTCATGGGTTTTTGGATAAAATATGCTTAAACCAATGACAATATTACTCTGGAGGAATAAATATGTTTCCTTTAAACTTCCTTTAAGAGTAGTACAGTGGCATGGCTAATGGAGCTGCTGCCTCACAGCTCCAGCGAACTGTGTTCAATGTTGACCTCAGATGTTGCTTGTGTGGAATTTAGTTTAGTTTAGAGATACAGTGCAGAAACAGGCTCTTCGGCCCACCAAGTCCGCACCGACCAGCGATCCCTGTACATTAACACTATCCTATACACACTTGCAATTATACAAAGCCAATTAACCTACAAACCTGTAGGTCTTTGGAATGTGGGAGGAAACCGAAGATCTCGGAGAAAACCCACAAAGTCACGGGGAAAATGTAAAAACTCCATACAGACAGCACCAGTAGTCAGGATTGAACCCGGGTTTCTTGCACTGCAAGCGCTGTAAGGCAAAAAATGGCTGCGCCACTGAATTTTTATCTTCTTCTTGTGACTATGATTTTCCTCTAGGTGGTTGATTTCCCCACACATCTTAAAGATAAATGGGCTGGTAGATTAATAGAACATTTTAAAGTTGATAGGAATTCTTTGGAGAATGGCATTGCTCAACTAGAATTATAATAAATAGGTGGCTGATGGTGGCATTGATGGACTGAGAAGCCTGTTTCCCTATGACTATGACTCTAACTTCTACTTTGGGATTTAACTGTGGTAAATCCCAGCATTTTATAGGGAAAAAAATCAACTTAGAAATGTACAGCAAATGTGCTGATTCAAAGCTCACAACTAGCCAAGTAGAAAACATTTCTACCTCATATCATTTGCATTGAAGAAGGTTTTTCCCCCTCATCATCACTGCACTCATCTAGAGAAATACTTCAGTCTTGCTTAATGTTAATGATCTTCTTCTTCTTGCGTATGGTGTGCACAGCCTAAAGTTGTAGGCCAACTTGTTCTATTTGATCTTATTTGATTATGCACACCAGGTTGATTCCATTCGTTGAAACAGAGCGGACCACGTGAAGGTTGCAATCTCCCACCCCAATGTTAATGATGAGACATGAGTTACGAATGGGCTGATCATATTTTGTTTTAACTTTGTTTAGTTTCTTTCTTTCTTTGCAAAATTATGCACTTCTATATCAAATTTTCATCTGGGAAGCAAGTCAAAAACTTGTGGCTTAAAAGATTGGCCTTGCCAATATTCGTCCCCATAATGGCATATCTCAGCATGCAGTTTGACTGAAAGTTAATGGCACCCAGATAACAACAGCAGAATGTCTGGCAGATGCTTATACTAGATGCATTTTTTTAGATGATTAAAAATCATTCACAGATTATGTTGATTCAAGAACTAATTCACCACAAAGGATAAAATATATAATGACTGCATGACACATCAACTATTATTTACATTACCATTGTGATAAACATTTTGTTTGATTAATTGATAGGCACAATACCTGGTTCATTTGTTTTCTTCCACTTAACTTAAAAAAAAAATCTCAGGCCTGTTAATGCTGGAATAATCATATAATTTCTTTAAAATCTCTATATTGATAATCACAGAAACTAAAAATTTCCATAAAATGTAGCAACAGTTTTTTTTTAAATTCAGTGTTATTTTAAGAATCGTTTCAGTACTATTCATTACTTAAAATGGTACTAAACAGTGAGCTGGGCTCTCTGCCACTGCAATGTGATAAGATGTGGAAGTTGCATCCAGCCTCAAAGCCAACCCTTAAAGTTCAGGCAGAAATCATCCCTGAAGATGGGCTACAGCAGTAGTGCTGACAGATCACAACCGCAGCTGTAGCACTGACACATCCGACTACCCTTTCTTATGGATCCAAAAAGTCACCACAGTCTGAGAGTTGTATTAATGTGCGGAGGGGCCAGACTGCTGGAATGTGATAACTGAGCTTGTCAAGAACACACTGAAGGTCAGCGCATATCTGGACACAAACTATTGCAAATAATTTATTGGCTGATTCAACATCCATCAACAGTGGGCTGCCATTTATCATGGTTCCACAGACCTGACATGTATAAACTTGATTAATATGTTTTTACTGTTTTCAGGATTTCATTCTATCAATCATTTCAAATTCAATACATAATGGTTATGAATGTCTGACCAATTAGAACATCCCTATCTGTAATAGAGCTGTTTTGAACTTGGGGCTTGCTGTTTACTGTATTGACTTGAATGGAGATGATATGCCGACTTTTGCTTTACTCAGGAAACTGTCCTTTAGATCAGAAGGTAGAGAAAGATTTCTTGGATAGTGTTGACATATTGTCTTCCAGAAAGATAAACTGTCAGTTTTTAATGGCTAGTTCAATAATTCAGTGTCCAAAGTAGGTGTCTCAACAAAACAGGAGAAGATCCATGAATAATAAACAATTCTATTTCAAGAGGTTGATTTTTTTCCATATGTATTTGAGCATCTTAGGAGTAATTTAATTATTATTTTTTACCGAATTGACTCCCTGAACAATTGGGCAGTAGAACAATGTCCTTACATAGAGGAAGATTGCATCCATTCTACCTATGTAGATTTCACAGAAGCTTGGTTTCGGGAAGTTTTTCCTGGTTGTTGAAAATCATTGAGAAAGTTGTAGCAATATTAATGAGATGATAACCTCTTTAATTCAAGTCCTTGCTTCTGCTGTTGTTTGTTGTTAATGGGGATGTAGGCACATCTGATAAGGGTAGAATTCATATCCACCTATCCACAAGTATAAGGCCATCTCAACTTACGAAAGCTATTTTATGTAAATAGTTTCCACATGATTGTATTTTGATGTAGCTGTTGACCTACTTTTAAATGTCTCTGAAGATGATTTAGAAACACTTCAAAAGATTTAAATAATTAAAAAGGGATTAAAATAGCATATTTATTTAATTTGCTTTCTATAAAGTAATGAAATTAATATAAAGAAAAAATTAAATCTAAGATGGTGAACTGATTCTTGTGTGATATTAATGTGTCTGCCCAGTGTAAAACTGAAGGTGTGGATTGAAAGCTTACCTGACCCTTCAGCCCAGAATATTTACTTTTCATCTCTGGACTTAATGCAAGCATCTCATCCTGAAACTCTTTCTTGACTATTGCTTTCCAATGCACAGTTGCCATGTCAGAGACACGCTCCCTACACTCTGAACTCAGCCTATGGTTCTCAATGGCACAGTTATATGCTCCAGCTAAATTTAAAATTATTATTAGGTTATTTATGGTTGGGAATCTAAACCTACTGTCTTATAAAGTTTATGGTTAACTAATATCTGCATTTTTAGTTTTATGTTATTCTATATAATTCTATCCTTCAGAGTTTGATGTTCCTTGGAGTTTTCAGATGCTTATAAAAATTGCAATCCATTAGCCTAGAGTTTCCCCAACAGTCTTACTATCTTCTTTCTCCAGAAATGTTAATTCATAGTTTCCCCAGAAACCAAGGCTCTCATGTGTCCCAGATAGGACAGTGAAATTCTTGCTTTGCTTCAGCACAACAGAATATAGAAGGCATGAATACAGAACAGATCAGTGTGTCCATATACCATTGTATAAATATATACACACATGAATAAATAAAACAGATAAAGTGCAAATAAACAGATAATGGGCTATTAATGTTCTGAGTTTTGTTTGAGTTGAGTTTAATAGCCTGATGGCTGTGGGGAAGTAGCTGTTTCTGAACCTGGACGTTGCAGTCTTCAGGCTCCTGTACCTTCTACCTGAAGGTAGCGGGGAGATGAATGTGTGGCCAGGATTGTGTGGGTCCTTGATGATACTGCCAGCCTTTTTGAGGCAGCAACTGCAATAGATCCCCTCGATGGTAGGGAGGTCAGAGCCGATGATGGACTGGGCAGGTTTACTACTTTTTGTAGTCTTTTCCATTCTTGGGCGCTCAAGTTGCCGAACCAAGCCACGATACAACCGGTCAGCATGCTCTCTACTGTGCATCTGTAGAAGTTATAGAGAGTCCTCCTTGACTTACCGACTCTCCGTAATCTTTTCAGGAAATAGAGGCGCTGATGTGCTTTCTTTATGATTACATCAGTGTTCTCGGACCAGGAGAGATCTTCAGAGATGTGCACGTCCAGGAACTTGAAGCTCTTAACCCTTTTCACCATCGACCATTGATATAAACGGGACTGTGGGTCCCTATCCTACCTCTTCCAAAGTCCACAATCAGTTCCTTGGTTTTGCTGGTGTTGAGGGCCAGGTTCTGGTGCTGGCACCATTTGGTCAGTCGATCGATCTCTCTTCGATACTCTGACTTGTCCCCATCAGTGATACGTCCCACAACACTGGTGTTGTCCGCGAACGTGATAATGGAGTTCGCACTATGACCAGCTACTTAGTCATGAGTATAGAGTGAATACAGCAGGGGGCTGAGCACGCAGCTTGAGGTGCTCCTGTGCTGTTATCAAGGTTGACACCTTTCCACCAATTCGAACAGTCTGTGGTCTGAATGAGGAAGTCGAGGATCCAATTGCAGAGGGATGCGCAGAGACCCCGTTCTGAGAGTTTGATAACCAGCTTGGAAGGGATGATTATATTAAATGCTGAGCTGTAATCAATGAATAACAGTCTGACAAATGAGTTGTTGTTGTCCAAGTGGTCCAGAGCGGAGAGGAGAGCCAGCGAGATCACATCCACCGTTGATCTGTAGTGGGTCCAGGTTTTTGTCGAGGTAGGAGTTGATTTGCGCCATGATCAAAGCAGTTCATCACCACCGGCGTTAGTGCCACTGGTCGATAGTCGTTGCGGCACGTCACCTTGCTCTTCTTGGGCACCAGTATAATTAATGCCCTTTTAAAGCAGGTGGGAACCTCAGACCTGAGAAGTGAGTGGTTGAAAATGTCCGTAAAAACTCCAGCCAGTAAGTCCGCACAGGTTTTTAGAACACGACCGGGTATACCATCAGGTCCAGGTGCTTTTCGAGGGTTCACCCATCTGAAGAATTTTCTGACGCCAGCCTCTGACTGGACTGAAATACCATCACAGTGAATGGGGGCTCGAGAGGGCATATCAGTGTTCTCCCTATCAAAGCGTGCGGAAAACGCATTGATTCGTTAGGGAGTGATGCTACGCCGACATTCGAGCTACCTCCTGATTTTGCCTTGTAGGAAGTGATTACTTTCAGGCCCCACCACATCTGCTGATCATCTGTCTCATCCTCCAGCTTGGAGCAGAAGTCCATTTTGGCCTTTTTGATGGCCTTACCAAGATCGTATCTGGACTTCTTGTAGACCACTGTATCATCAGACATGCATGCCCAGTGTCTGGTCTGCAGGAGAGTGCAGGTCTCAAAGTTCATCCAAGGCTTCTGATTGTGAAACCCTTCTGATTGTGAAACCCCCCCCCCCCACCCACCCACCCCGACCAGCTCTCATAATCATTGCTATAATTAACTCCCACACCCAGCCATTTTATTCTCGGCCTGTCTCCTGGATGTTTTTCAATGAGTTGTCATTTAATAGGCCCTCACATTCTATCCTTTCTTTGCTCTCAACACAGCCGACTATTGCAGCTTCCTTTCATAACAACATGTAATGGCTGAGTGGTTGTCAATGCTTTATGAGGAATAGCTTGACAATTCCTGGCACTTATTCTTCATAGCTGGCACAAACATTTCACTGCAAGATGTTGATTAAGTGGATTTTCTGGTAGGTTGCAGCATCTTTGAAGCAAAGGTTAACTTAGAAATGACAACTGCATGCGCATCAAAGATCCTTATCTGAGTTTCTAAGGACATGTTTCTCTAAGCCAGCACTCAGTTTCGGAGAAACACATTACATTTTGTGTTCACACTTCTTGTGAGTTCAGCTCCTTCTCGTATCTTCTTGTTAACTTAACACATAAATATTTAAAAACATTGCTTGTTGTTATGGTAGTCGCTGAGATTCTGCTGCGAATCCAAAGTCGGACCTCCATATTTTTGGACAAGAACAGTCAATTAAAAAATACGATCAAATTTGATAAAGACAGCTGTCAGTTTTATATGCTGGCCTGCAAGAGTCAGAGAAATCCACAAATATGTTTCATGCAGTGAGAGTTTGTGAGGGGAAGAAATTGTTAAATGCTTACTCTAAATGCTTACTCCAAGTGCGGCCTTGCAAATCAGTGGGAGAGAGATGAAAGTGGAAGACGGAATAAAGGAAGTTGTTATCTTCTATGGTTTCATTTGCCGCTGGCCACAGGCACATTAATATCTGTTCCAATGATGCCAGACATGCCATCTACACAAAATAAGATAATTTAACTGTTTCTTTTCCTCACTGGCCATGTGTCTTGGGTATATAGTTGCTATGATTGAAGACAATGTTTTGTACCTGTTTTGTGAGGAAGGCCTGGGGACTGCTAGGCGCTACATTTGTGAGGGTGCAGTGGGGCTTATAAATGATAGGCAAGTCCAGATTGACAGCAATTGATGGGGTGAATGAGTCATGGAGTGTGGCCATTGGGCATTTGGTCAAATGATTCACTAACTGAAAAATACCATCTGAAGATGCATTCACTGACCTTGAAATTGGGCTTTGAAATTTTAAGAGACAGCAGCTCAATGTAAAATTGTAGCTATGTTGGTGGTCCTGACACATAATATTAGATGCCATGCTAAGACAATGATGTTCAGTACTTCCTGTATACCAGTAAAGCAGTCTGAAGAAGGGTCTCGACCCGAAACATCACCCATTCATTCTCTCAAGTGATGCTGCCTGTCCCGCTGAGTTAACCCAGCTTTATGTGTCTATCGCCTGTATACTAGAATCATATCAATCAGTAGCCAGCAAATGTTTGGAGTTTTGCAAATATCAGATGCAACGGATGTTAATTGTTGATTGTGATTACTTAACCTGCTCTTAAAAATTAACATGATTTTTGTTTGCATGGTATTTCAGCTAGGAATTTTAAACTGAGTCCTCAGCTCACACCAAAGATGCTATGACACAATTATAAAGAAGAGCAGCAGACTTATCCCCAATTGTAAAATAATGTTTAAACATCAATGAATGTCACAGAAACACATCATCTGATCATTCGTGCATTGTTGTTTGTGGGAACTTGTAGCGTGCAAATAGGTGGCAGCGGGAATAACCGGTGGGGTGGTAACTCAGTGTTAGCGAATGCCTTTGACCAATTACTACAGCCTTTCCGCAGAAGCACTGAAATTACTGGAGAAACAGATGTAAGTAACGCTGCTTTTAACACTCCACAAACACATTTCGATTCAGCAAAGAAGCATCAACACGCCTGCCTCAAAAATGGGAAAGCATTTTCATGAAAGATAAACATAGTTATATCACTGAAGAACACAAGTGCTGCAATAACTCTGCTGGCCAGGCAGCATCTCTGGAAAATATGGATAGATGACGTTTCGTGTCAAGACCCATATCACTAATTAATTTCTCATTCGCTACCTATTTCATGTCTTCAGACTCTTCCTGCATTTCTGCCATGGGAGTACTTTCTTCAAGATAGGCTCCCAATGACCCACAACCAGCCAACTTCATCTCTTTTAGCAGCTGCAGGCACTTCAACCTCCTCTAAACCTTCCTTACTCAACTGGGAACCAAGCCTGTCAGTCAGGCTGACCCCTGGCCAGGGTTTATTTTGATAACATTACAAAGTTCACTGCAAAGTGAAAGCTCTCCAACTTCTAGGTGGTCCTCTGAAAACACACTCCTGTCAATATCAGAAGTGTTGAACTCAGTTGCATGATGCCACAAACATTTCTGAGGTCCGCATTTTCTTAGTGAAGTCATAGATCTCTTTACACACATCAAATGTATCAAGAAGTACAGTTATTATCTTATCATATCAGGAGATTTGTGGTAACGGGTGATGTGGACTGGTAATTGTAGTTGCCATGTTGATGAGCTTGCATCACTAGATTTGCTTTTTTTGCATTGCGTGTGTTTCTAAAAGAAGTATAAAAATCAATCTGGTAAACGCTTGGCTTTCTTACATTATACAAATCAAGTTCAAATTGTCTTTGTAGGTGTGTTTATTATGAATGGGGAACTTTATACGGAGGCATTAGTGAGTGCAATTGTTGTAAACAACTCACACTTTGTTTTGGTAACTGATCTAATTGTAACTCAAAATGGAAGTGTGTTATTTTCACGATGTGAAATACAGGGGAAGGCAATTAAGTTAACCTGGCAGAATTATGCTATTGCTATGGATTAGGAGAAGGAACAAGGCTTGGTAAGAACATTTCTTACTGTGTCAAGAGTCAGTAATATGTATTCCACTTGAACAGCTTGGATCAAAAAATGATACAAGGTAGTTGGCCTTTGGAAAACCTCTAACACAAAGCACATCCCAATTAGCATAAACTACCAGCATTACCTTTTTGGAAAGAATTGAGGACATTTTCTCACTGTTGCCAATTGTGAAAAAAATATTCCCTTTAAGAATTATATATTCAACAGAAGAAGACAAGATACTTCTGAGTGTGTGCACTGCTTCACAGTGTACATTCACTGAAGGTTATGAGCTTCATCGAATCACACCACAGGCAGAGACATACTTTAATTGTAATTGCAGACTCATGGGTGAGAGAAAGATTGCGTCAAGAAACTTAGAGACAACAGATGAGGTTTATCATGTGGCACTGTGGCAGAGAGTAATTAGTAAGTCAACAGGCCAGATTGGGCAAGGCAATGCCTGGGGCTTGCAGAGAATAAAAGCTGTACATCAAGCCACAGAAATGGACAAAAGAGTTTTGGAATGACAACAGGAAATTTGTAATCCACAGGAGAGAATTTGTTCTTGTTTTTAGTAACATTTGAATTGTGTGAAAAAAAAAATTACTTTTTAAGGAAATGCACCGGAAAAGAATTATCCTCATTATCTTCACATAAACTATTGTTATAATGAATGTAAAATCAGCAAGAACATTTTTTATTGCTAGTCAGGTCAGCCCTAATGCTTTAGACAATGCTTGAATTAGAGTCAGCCAACTACGTGAGTTTTCAAAAAGGAGCCAAATGTAATATAATTCTACACTTATTCAAAAAGCAACAAGATATTTTAAACTTGAAAAGATGAAATACTTAAAACTATAATTTTAGCTTATCATGAAGCTAGTCTTCCTATCAGTAAAGGTAGTGAAACTTGGGACAAAGAACATGTGTTCATTGGACATACCAGTAAAAAGCAAGGAAGTTGTATGGATCCAACCAAGGTTATAAAGGTTTTGAAAATGTCAAATATAATTTGTGCAACGATTTTGAGACGTGTTCCCTTTCTATCGCCTATCAGAGATGTTAATACCACTCATGAAAAAATATCAAAAGTTTGTGCATATTATGCCAAAAAGTAGTGCTGAAATGATTTGTTACAAATACATAATTACTTAGATATAATAATTTATGGAGGAAATGTGAAAAATGGACAGCAAGTTGTCCAAGTGTAAAGTGTATTACCAGGTACATAGATAAAATATGCGCAATGAAAGAAGAAGACTTATTAAACAAATACAGAAAATGCTGGAGACACGTCAGGTCAGACAGCATCAGAGGATAAAGAAACAGAGTGAACGTTTTGGCTAGTGGTAGAGTCATAGGATAGAATCCTCTAGGGGCGCTGCACTGGCAGCAGCCTCTGCCTACAGCCTGTCTGTTATTTCAATCTTTTTTTAATTTTTAGTTAGTCTAAAGTTTTGTGTTGGGGGAAACTTTAACTTTTCTATGTGGGTGAGGGGGGCAGGGTAAGGGGGAAACCATTTCCCAGTCTCTTCCTGGCGGGGACGCGACTATTTCTCCGAGTCGCGTCCTCGCCCCCCACCTCACGGCCTACCAGCTGGATCGGAGCGGCCTTTCCTGCCGGGGACCGGGAACCAGACCAGGGCTGCTACAGCGGCGGCGCAGCGCTGGAGTCACCGCGGAGTGGGCGATGCCTACCTGGGTCGCCGTTTGAAGCTCCGGAACGTTGGGCCGTTGCTCCAACATCGTGGAGCTCTGGTGCAGAGAGCTTCCAACGCGGGCGGCGCTGACCGTCATCGTGGAGACCTGGGGCGCCTTGCAGAGGGCCGCCAGCAGCAGTCTCCACCCGGCGCGGCCTGCGGATTTTGGAAGCCACCGACTCCGGTAGGAGGGGGCCGACTCTGGTGTCCACACCGCTGAGGACGTCCCGCAGCCCCAACGTCGGACTTGTATCACCCCGGCGAGCGGTCCTGGACATCGGGCCGCCCATAGCTGCAACTGCGGAGGGTTTGGGGAGGCCCTGACCACGGCGAACAGTGGAGGAAGAGACTGACTTTGGTGCCTTCCCACACAGTGGGAAACTTTGATTCTGCTGTGTTGGGATGTTTTATGTCAAATTCTATAGTGTGTGTCCTTTATTTTTTTTTATTGTATGGCTGTATGGGAATTTCATTTCACTGTGCCATCTGGCACATGTGACAATTAAATGTATCTTGAATCTTGAATCGTGCATAGAGTCTTAAGCCCCTGTCCCACTTAGGAGACCTAAACAGCAACCTCTAGTGACCTTGCCCTCCACCCAAAAAAAAATCAAGGTCAAGGTGACCTACAACCTCCTACCATCTCCCACGCATATGTTGAAAACCTTCCACAACTATGAAGAAAACCGGCTTTGACTAGACCTGTGACAAAAAAATTATTGATTTTTAAAACGGCAACCTATTTTTAGTCAAGGCCAATTTTAATCATGATGAAAAAAGAGCTGCAACCTAGAGAAAGTCTCGATCATACGGAAACCACTTTCGACTATTAGGGAGAGTGACCAAAACCTCTGGTGACCTCATGGAATCCTCGGGTGGTGGGCAAGGTCACCTGAGGTTGCTGTTTAGGTCTCAAAAGACAATAGACAATAGAGAATAGGTGCAGGAGTAAGCCATTTGGCCCTTTAAGCCATTCAATGTGATCATGGCTGATCATCCCCAATCAGTACCTAGTTCCTGCCTTCTCCCCATTTCCCCCAACTCCATTATTTTTAAGAGCCCTATCTAACTCTCTCTTGAAAGCATCCAGAGAACCAACCTCCACCGCCCTCTGAGGCAGATAATTCCACAGACCCACCACTCTCTGTGAGACAAAGTGTTTCCTCATCTCCGCTCAAAATGGCTTACTCCTTATTCTTAAACTGTGGCCCCTGGTTCTTGACTCCGCCAACATCGGGAACATGTTTCCTGCCTCTATCGCGTCCAAGCCCTTAACAATATTATGTTTCAATGAGATACCCTCTCATCCTTCTAAACTCCAGAGTGTACAAGCCCAGCTGCTCCATTCTCTCAGCATATGACAGTCCCGCCATCCCGGGAAATAACCTTGTAACCTACGCTGCACTCCCTCAATAGCAAGAATGTCCGTCCTCAAATTAGGGGACCAAAACTGCACACAATACTCCAGGTGTGGTCTCACTACGGCTCTGTACAACTGCAGAAGGACCTCTTTGCTCCTATATTCGATTCCTCTTGTAACAAAGGCCAACATGCCATTTGCTTTCTTAACTACCCACTGTACCTCCATGCTTACTTTCATAGACTGATGTACAAGGACCCCCAGATCCCATTGTACTTCCCCTTTTACCAAATTGACACCATTTAGATAGTAATCTACCTTCTTGTTTTTGCCACCAAAGCGGATAACCTCACATTTATCCACATTAAACTTCATCTGCCATGCATCTGCCCACTCCTCCAACCTGTCCAAGTCACCCTGCATTCTCATAGCATCCTCCTCACAGTTCACACTGCCACCCAGCTTTGTGTCATCTGCAAATTTGCTAATGTTACTTTGAATCCCTTCATCCAAATCATTGATGTAAAGAAGATTGAGGGGGATCTTATAGAAACTTACAAAATTTTTAAGTGTTTGGACAGGCTAGATGCAGGAAGATTGTTCCCGATGTTGGGGAAGTCCAGAACAAAGGGTCAAAGTTTAAGGATAAGGGGGAAATCTTTTAGGACCGAGATGAGAAAAACATTTTTCACACAGAGAGTGGTGAATCTCTGGAATTCTCTGCCACAGAAGGTAGTTGAGGCAAGTTCATTGGCTATATTTAAGATGGAGTTAGATGTGGCCCTTGTGGCTAAAGGGATCAGGGGGTATGGAGAGAAGGCAAGTACAAGAAACTGAGTTGGATGATCAGCCATGATCATATTAAATGCCGGTGTTGGCTCGAAAGGCCGAATGGCCTACTCCTGCACCTAATTTCTATGTTTCTATTGCTACACAAAAATGCTGGAGAAACTCAGCGGGTGCAGCAGCATCTATGGAGCGAAGGAAATAGGCGACGATTCGGGCCGAAACCCTTCTTCAGACTGATGGGGGATGGGGGGGAGAAGGAAGGAAAAAGGGAAGAGGAGGAGCCCAAGGGCGGGGGGATGGGAGAAGACAGGTCGAGGGTTAAGGAAGGGGAGGAGACAGCAAGGGCTAGTAAAACTGGGAGAATTCAACGTTCATGCCATCCGAACGCAAGCAACCCAGGCGGAATATGAGGTGCTGTTCCTCCAATTTCCGGTGTTGCTCACTCTGGCAATGGAGGAGACCCAGGACAGAGAGGTCAGATTGGGAATGGGAGTGATGGGGGGAGGAGATGGGGGGGGGGGGGGGGGGGGGGGTTGGTGGGAGGGGGGAGTGGGGAGAAGAAAGTAAAAAGGAGGAGGAGGATCCCGAGGGCTGAGGGAGGGGAGGAGACAGCCCGAGGGCTGAGGAAGGGGAGGAGACAGCAAGGGCTAACAAAATTGGGAGAATTCAATGTTTATGTCCCCAGGATACAGACTCCCCAAACGGAACATTAGGTGCTGGGGGCATGAACATTGAATTGAAGAAGGGTTTCGGCTCGAAACGTTGCCTATTTCCTTCGCTCCATAGATGCTGCTGCACCTGCTGAGATTCTCCAGCATTTTTGTGTACCTTCGATTTTCCAGCATCTGCAGTTCCTTCTTAAACACTGAGTCTATAGAACATTGGAAACTTATCACCAATGCATCCACGATTTCCAGAGCCACTTCCTTAAGTACCCTGGGATGCAGACCATCAGGCCCCTGGGATTTATCAGCCTTCAGTCCCATCAGTCTATCCAACACCATTTCCTGCCTAATGTGGATTTCATTCAGTTCCTCTGTCACCCCAGATCCTCTGGCCACTACTATATCAGGAAGATTGTTTGTGTCCTCCTTAGTGAAAACAGAGGCAAAGTACCTGTTCAACTCATCTGCCATTTCCTTCATAATAAATTCACCTTTTTCAGTCTTCAAGTATCCAACTTTGGTCTTAACTATTTTTTTCCTCTTCACATACCTAAAGAAGCTTTTACTATTCTGCTTTATATTCTTGGCTAGCTTACCTTCGTACCTCATCTTTTCTCCCCGTCTCCTGTGGGATAGGGGCTTTACAGCATAGAAACAGGTCCTTCATCCCAACTTGCCCATGCCGACCAAGATGCTCCTCTACACTGGTCCACCTGTCAGCATTTGGCCCATATCCCTCTAAAGCCTTCCATGTACCTGTCCATGTAACTGCCTCAACCGCATTCTTTTGTTAGCTCATTCCATACACCCACCACCCTTGCGTGAAAAAGTTGCCCCTCAGGTTCCTATTAAATCTTTCCATTCTCAATATATCTATGTCCCCTGGTTCTTGATTCCCTGCTTTGGGTAAAATACTATCCCACTCATGATTTTATGCACCTCTATATGTTCACTCCCTCAGCCCCCTGTGCTCTAAGGAATAAAGTCCTAGCCTGCCTATAGCATAGGCTCTCAAATCCTGGCAATATTCTCATGAATCTTCTCTGCACTGTTAAAGACACGTTGTCAGAACTCTCGGTAATTGTGTTTGCCAGGGACAAGCTTGAATTGTATACTTATGAACAGGAGCTGGTAAATGTTGAAACAGATCATTGAGCATTCAAAGCAATTGTTTTCAAGTCATTAAATAATGTATCTCCCAGATATTGTACCTGTGAAGGTTCACACAAAGTAAGAAACTGATCACAGTGAAACACTTCTGGTTGCAAAAGCTCATTGAGAACAGTTTAATTGGGCAAAACACAAAATGCTGGAGCACTGAGTAGGTCAGGCAGCATCTATGGAGGACATGGATGGGTGATGTTTTGAGTTGAGATCCTTCTTCAAACTGAAGAAGGTGTCTGAAGAAGGATCGCGACCCTAAACATCACCTATCCGTGACCACCAGAGAAACTGCGTGATTCGGTGAGTTACTCCAGTTCTTTGTGTTGTGGTCAATATTCCAGCATCTGCATTTCCATTTTAATCATCAAGCTGCAAATGATCCAGTTCATAAGCAACTGTGAGATATTAATCAGCAGGTTTCACCAGCATCATGATCAAACGTGTCCGAAAATCTACATGTTTACTTACTAACATAGAATGCTGAAATATTCAGTGGGTTCGGCAGAATATTTGAAGGGGTGAACAGAATCAATGAACTGAGAAAAAATTGAAAAATAAGCACATTTGAAGTTCCCAAAGTAGGGAACAGGTGTGGGAAATAAAATTCCTCTGATAGCCTGGAGACCAGGAGAGTCTGAATGGCCCATAAGGTGACAATACCATCAGAGAGAAGATTGTGTGGAGATAGACCCAAAAAGCAGGAGAAACTCAGCTGATCAGGCAGCATCTCTGGAGAAAAGGAATTGTGTGGGTTTGTTAATCACAAGTGATCGGTCTGGAAGAGATGTGAATAGGAGAAAATTAATGAAAACAGGAGAGAAAAAAAAGTTGGAAACAACATTGATTTTTGAGATGAATTAACTATCCAAAAAAAACCTGATATTCAGCCAACTTATGGCACCAGCTGTATTACATACAGAATGATTGTTGCGTGCTTGTTTAACACAAATTGGTACAGAAGTTTGAGATTGCATTGATCGGCTGTGGATGAGATCTAAGCTTTAACAAAACTTTTCAAACTGTGACATTTATTTGGCAAATTGACCTTTGCCAAGCAAAGGTACCTTTATTTCAACACAGTATTGTGGCTAGGCTGCAAACAGGGGCTGTGCTGATCTTAGTGAGTTACATGGCTGTACTTGATGCATGTGATCATGACAGTAAAGATTTTGAAGAGGCAGAGGCTGCGGATCTTGGAACTGCAGATGCTGGAATTTTGTGTAGAACTGGAGTAACTCGGCAGGTCAGCTAACATCTCTGGAGGACATGGAAAGGCTATGTTTTGGGTTGGGACCCTTTATCTGACTGATGGTAGTACTGGAGTGAAAGTTGTAAAAGGGGTGGGGATGGGATAAAGACTGGCAAGTGATAGATGGATACAGGTGAAGGGGTTTTGATTGACAGATGGGTAGAAAAAGTTTAGATGTAAAGGAGACAAAAGGGAATAAATGGAGACAAAATGGAGGCAAGAAGACAAAAGGGTGTTAGATAAGGAAAGAAGACGAGCGAAATGTGTAGCCAGAGTGAGAAATATAGATAGAGGTAGATGGATGGGGGGTGGGGGGCGTGGCGGTGGTGGGGGGTCAGGATAGTGGGTGCTCACTGTGGTGGGGGAAAAGGCACTAGGCAGAGAGGGGGAAGAAAAGTGGGCGATGTTACATAAACTTAGAGCATTCAATGTTCATACCAATAGGTTGTGAGCTACCCAAACGGAATATGAAGTTCAATTCCTTAATTTTTCAGATGGCCTCACTCTGGCAACAGAGGCCTAAGACTGGAAGGTCAGTATGGGAATGTGAATGAAAGGCAAATGATTAGATTTGGAATACCAGGGATCCTAGTTACTAACATTGGAGAACAACTGTCAGGGGGAGATAACGGGACTCCATACATGTCTGTAAATCTTCATGTGTTTGCCAAGTCATGGAATCACCAACATGTAATATCATCGTATGTACACTACCAAATAGATGAACGGAAAATGCTATGAAATGGTTAAAAGACCTCATAATATGCAAGAAGGCGGTAAATCTGAACTAATAGCTTTATTAGATTGGACCAATACACCCTGTGAATCAACAGGAACTAGGTCTGTACAAAACTTAATAGGTTGTAGAGGCAGCTCTACAATCTCACTAGTCTATTGAAGAATCCTCTTGAATATGTATTAGATGATGAACTGCCCGGAGTTGAGGGCGGCTCTGATCTCCATAGTTTCCATGAACCATCAACAATTTCCAAAGTAAGATACAAAAGGTAACCAGCAGCCGTGGATCATAAGAGTTTAACAGCAGTCACAGATCACTGATCTGGAAAGGAGCCCCTGTTGAATTAAAGCAAGCCCTTTGATAGTGCCTTTTGCAATGGTGTATTTGCTTCAGTTCAACTGAGCCATATTTTAAAGAGGATAGAAGTGAAAAGATCTACAATTTTACTAACTACCATTGTCATGGCCCATTACTTAATTTTAGTATGTGTGTTTATTTCCATTTTCCCCAAAAATTAGTTGGTATGTTTCAATGAAAGCAGCAAACAAAGCTGCCTTGCATCTTACAATTGTACGTATTTACTATATTATACCAAATAAAAGCCAATTTCTCTTCATAACTTTGTGCATTTGTTATTAAAGACAAATCAATACAATGTGCAAACAGCATAATCACAGTGAAGCATAGAAGCTTTTAGTGAAGCTTTTTGGTATAAAATAGTTGTGTTAATGCTGACATTCTTCGGCAAGAATGGGATATTCTGTCTGGTGACAGCTATTGCTCAGCGCATCAAAAATTCCAATCCACTGTCATTTTGAGCAAACGTTAGGAATAATTTCCTCATAACATTGAATGGAAAGACCCAGAGGCAGCATTTGAATGGCTTTCTGAATACAGCCCACAAAAATGCAGTGAACCCATGCTAAGATTTATTTGTGTATGATATTGAAAATAAATCAATGCTTTCTAATTAAAAATGCTCCTTTTCATACTGATAATAATTCAAATGTGTCAAAATATGATGGCTTCAAAGATGCTTAGCAAAGCATCTGTAATTGTTGTGCAGCTGTATAAATAAAGATAAGAGCTACTGTTTGCCCTGGAACCAGGCAGAAGATAACAGTTTACCTTTTATAATGTATGAGAGACTTAATTTATATTCTACAGTATTTTTTTTACCTTTTCACCAGTTTCTTCTTTACAGTTATTTTCCCCCCATTTGGATGAAATGAAGCGTTTAGACAGTGGAACGGGCTAAATTGGTTGCTCTAAAAACTTGTGTGGGGATGATATACCTGGCTTCTATTAGATTAATTTATTGTCTGGAAATGGGGTTCAGTTTTTTCATTAGGATGCTCCTTGAGGGACTTCATGAGTACAGCACAGATAGCACGCTGGCGCAGCGGTAGAGTTGCTGCCTTACAGCACTTGCAGCACCAGAGACCCGGGTTGGATTCAGTCTACGGGTGGTGTCTGTACGGAGTTTGTACGTTCTCCACGTGACTGCATGGGTTTTCTCCGAGATCTTCGGTTTCCTCCCACACTCCAAAGACGTACAGGGTAAATTGACTTGGTAAAAGTAAAAGAAAATTCCCCAGTGTGTGTAGTATAGTGCTAACATGCGGGGATCTCTGGTTGGCACAGGCGCTGAGGGTCAAAGTAGGTATGTTACAAAACTTACCTTCAGTGGCGTTGCAGTTCTGTCACTGGGCCGTGTGCGCAACTTTGGCGCCTTTGAGGGGGGGGGGGGGGGGGGGGGGGGGGGGAGGGGGACGGGATTAAAATGCCATTTTCTCCTCCTGCCTGTCTGAGATATATTTTCTCAGGCTACTACCTGATGATGAATAATCGTTCCGACTGCCGTTCTCGGAATGTTTTTTTTAAACCGCGGGCCAATTTAAGCGCTACAGTAAATTAAAAATCTACTTCTAACGCCGTCAACGTCGACAACGGGACGGATCTCACGTACGGGACATTACATAAGATAAGTCGTTTATCTTACATATAAACGTGCTTCTTAGGATTAGAAAATGTCATTGGCGAAAATGTCATTATGTAAATGTACGAACCGGCAGTGTTTTTCCTGCCGATATAGGGTTTAAATTCACCGCAAACTGCAATGTTCCAATTGATCGAGTTCCACAAAATCTTACTCGCAAGATGATTTGAATGTCCATTAATTTACAGCAGTTAAACACTAAATTCCTTCCATTTGGCCTATAAATTCATGACAATGAGATTTAAAAATCATGTTATATTGTGAATTCTTGTGTGAATATTATTTGGACACTTAGGCTATTAAAAAATGTTAACCTTTTCTTAAGAAATGGATAGATGTTTAGATCTAGTAATTGAATTTTGTAATTAGCTACAATTAGGTAACTAACTAATTATAAGCTTTAATTTCAGATCATCCAAGTAAGATTGTTTCATATTTGTTTCAGAATGCTTCAATCTATAATAACTGAAAATTTCATTCAGATACATTAATTTTTCGTATTTAATATTTTTATTATTTTATACAATTTTTTAACAATACAGAACAAAAAAAAAAAAAAAAAAAAAAAAAAAAACTGAAAAAGACAACAGGAAAAAAAAAGGAAGGAAAAAAAAAAAAAAATAAAATAAAATAATAATAATAAAACAAAGCCGCCAGACATAACAGTATTGGTACAATCCACATGGTGCTACAGTCATGCATTGCAAAAGCAGAAGTGAAGGTCACAGGACTACATCACTGCAGATAATATGAAATTATGAAATTATTGGACTTTGAGATGGTTGATAAATGGTCCCCAAACACTTAAAAAGTTGTTTGGTACCTTGGAGTTGTAGAAGCGTATCCTTTCCATCTGTATGATTATTATCATTTCATTGAGCCATTTTTCGAAGCAGGGGGGTGTAGATGATTTCCAGTCTGTTAGGATCATTTTCTTGGCTGCCACCATACCAAGCATCAGTGCTTGTTGTTCTTCAGACGTGAAGTACAAAGCAGTCTCTGAGCATCCAAAAAGTGCCAGTTCTGGATCAGGGAGAATATCTTTTCCATAGACCCCAGAAAACCACTTAAATATTTTAGACCAGTATCTTTGTATATGAGGACAGAGCCAGAAAATATGTGTTAAAGAACCATCTGCACTTTTGCATCTGTCACATAATGGAGAAATAGCAGGGTAGATTCGATGTAATTTGGTCTTTGAGTAATGGAGTCTGTGGATGACTTTAAACTAAATCAGTTTATACCTGACATTGATCGAACAAGTTTGGATTCTGGTCAGACCTTCATTCCAAGTGTCGTCAGACACCTCGAAATTCAGCTCAGTAGACCAGGCTTCTTTCAGATGGGTAGGGGATACAGAGGTGGTGAATAGACTCACAAAGCGAGATATTAGATGTTTGGAGTCTGGAGGAAGCTGCAGAAGCTCATAGAGTGGGCAACTGTCAGGCATGGTTTGAAAATTTGCAATTTGAACTTCAACGTAGTGCCTAATTTGGAGATAGCGAAAAAAATGAGAGTTGGAAAGGTTACATTTTGATTTCAGCTGATTAAACAAAGCAAACTTTTTGTCAATATATAGATCTCTGAGGGTCGCAAGGCCCTTGTCCCTCCAGACAGCAAACACCCCATCCGTCTGTGATGGCAAAAAGGAGTGGTTGTGACATATGGGGGTGTAAATAGAGACATTTGACAATGTACTGAAACTTCTTTTTAAGAAGGGAGGGAGAGAGAAAATGGGGAATTACAGACCAGTTAGTCTAACATCGATAGTGGGGAAACTGCTAGAGTCAGTTATTAAAGATGGGATAGCAGCACATTTGGAAAGTGGTGAAATCATTGGACAAAGTCAGCATGGATTTACAAAAGGTAAATCATGTCTGACGAATCTTATAGAATTTTTCGAGGATGTAATTAGTAGCGTGGATAGGGGAGAACCAGTGGATGTGGTGTATCTGGACTTCCAGAAGGCTTTCGCCAAGGTCCCACATAAGAGATTAGTATACAAACTTAAAGCACAAGGCATTGGGGGTTCAGTATTGATGTGGATAGAGAACTGGCTGGCAAACAGGAAGCAAAGAGTAGGAGTAAACGGGTCCTTTTCACAATGGCAGGCAGTGACTAGTGGGGTACCGCAAGGCTCAGTGCTGGGACCCCAGCTATTTACACTATATATTAATGATCTGGATGGAGGGAATTAAAGGCAATACCTCCAAGTTTGCGGATGACACGAAGCTGGGAGGCGGAGTTAGCTGTGAGGAGGATGCTAGGAGACTGCAGGGTGACTTGGATAGGCAGGGTGAGTGGGCAAATGTTTGGCAGATGCAGTATAATGTGAATAAATGTGAGGTTATCCATTTTGGTGGCAAAAACGGGAAAGCAGACTATTATCTAAATGGTGGCCGATTGGGAAAGGGGGAGATGCAGCGAAACCTGGGTGTCATGGTACACCAGTCATTGAAGGTAGGCATGCAGGTGCAGCAGGCAGTAAAGAAAGCAAATGGTATGTTAGCTTTCATTGCAAAAGGATTTGAGTATAGGAGCAGGGAGGTTCCACTGCAGTTGTACAGGGTCTTGGTGAGACCACACCTGGTGTATTGTGTACAGTTTTGGTCTCCAAAACTGAGGAAGGACATTATTGCCATAGAGGGAGTGCAGAGACGGTTCACCAGACTGATTCCTGGGATGTCAGGACTGTCTTATGAAGAAAGACTGGATAGACTTGGTTTATACTCTCTAGAATTTAGGAGATTGAGAGGGGATCTTATAGAAACTTACAAAATTCTTAAGGGGTTGGACAGGCTAGATGCAGGAAGATTGTTCCCGATGTTAGGGAAGTCCAGGACAAGGGGTCACAGCTTAAGGATAAGGGGGAAATCCTTTAAAACCGAGATGAGAAGAACTTTTTTCGCACAGAGAGTGGTGAATCTCTGGAACTCTCTGCCACAGAGGGTAGTTGAGGCCAGTTCATTGGCTATATTTAAGAGGGAGTTAGATGTGGCCCTTGTGGCTAAGGGAATCAGGGGGTATGGAGAGAAGGCAGGTACGGGATACTGAGTTGGATGATCAGCCATGATCATATTGAATGGCGGTGCAGGCTCGAGGGCCGAATGGCCTACTCCTGCACCTAATTTCTATGTTTCTATGTTTTTTCTTGTCTGATTTAAAATTTGAATAGAATTTCTTAAAATGAAGTTCTCACCAACCAACATGTGAGGATTCTGTTTTTGGAAAAAAGCAAAGTACAGAGGGAGGAATTTTTCACTGCTGTGTTTTCAATGTTTAGCCACAAAGGGGTATTATTATTATTATCCAAAGGTTCATCTGGGAATCCCCATTGCCAGTAAATCAGAACTCTAGCATTGGCTGCCCAATAGTAGTGCCTAAATATAGGAAGGCTCATGCCTCCCTCATATTTTGGCTTTTGAAAATGTGCTTTTGATATACGGTGGGCTTTATAGCCCCAAATGAATGGAAGGATAATGGAATCCAATTTTTTTTTAAATGATGAAGTAAGAAAAATTGGAAGATTTTGGAATAAATATATGAATCTAGGAAGAGACACCATCTTGATATCGTTAATACGCCCCACTATAGACAAGGGTAAAATCCTCCATTTCTCTATGTTCAGTTTTAACTTTGTAATCATATCAGCGTAGTTAAGTTTGAATATAAGTTTGGGGTTTAGGGGTATTTTGAGTCCTAGATATGTAAAGTGGTCATATACTATCTTAAATGGTAGAGCCTCAAGAAAATCTGAATCTATATTGTCTGATAAAGGCATGAACTCACTCTTACTCCAGTTGACTGTGTATCCAGAAAGCTTGCCAAATGATTTAATAAAATCTAACAAGGGAAGAACAGAGGCTTCTGGATCGGAGAGATATAGTAATGTGTCATCGGCGTAAAGCCCCACACGACTTTCCCCACCTTTATACCCCTGATGTTGACCCGTTTTGGCCATCTGTGCTGTGATTTCCGAGAGAACGCCGCCACTTACGGCCGTCATTTTTGGCGACCTTGCTCAGAGCCCCCCTCCGCCATATGTGTGCCGAGGATTTTTCCCGTTCCAGAAAGGCATGTCATGCATGGTTTGAATAGCAAAAACATGTAGTTTACAATGCCAAAACTGAAAAGTTGAGGAAAAACAAGGTGTACAGAGTTGCTTATTGGTTACAATCTGAGGAGTATAACAATGCTACTGATTATGATATGGTAATGTACCAGCTAGCAACTGATCTTCTCCATAAAGACATGGTCTATTGCTAGAAATTGTAATTTATTTACCTATCTTTTATGGACTTACAGCATATAATGCAATAATATTAAAGTTCTGATCTTGAGAATATCACATTTTTGAATTTTCAAGGCAGTCTGGGTGTTTATTACTATTTCCGTCACAACGGTCAATTTTGTAATTAACTACAATTAGGTAATTAACTCATTATATGCTTTAATTTCAGGTCATCCAAGTAACATGTTTTATATTTGTTTCAGAATGCTTCAATTTATAATAACTGAACATTTTATTCAGTTCTCTTGATTTTTAAGAAAGTTATGGGCTTTTGACTCTCCTCGATCACAGCTTTTGTATTAAGTCAATGGAAAAGCAATAGGGAAGAAGATGCTAATTTCCGAGTATGAAAATACCCATAACTTTTTTAATACTGAAGATATGAAAGTGAATTAGGTGTCAAATTAATTATTTTTGTGCTTTATCTGATGGGATAAATTGCAGACTTGAATTTTAAAATCTCAAAATTTTGTAGCATTGCTAATTGATGTTGATTATGGAGGTTATAGGGAGAAGGTTGGTGTGAGTTGTTATCGGGAGGCAAAGTCAGTGGATATATTTAAGGCAGAGTTAGAAAAATTCTTGATTAGTACGGGTGTCAGAGGTTATGGGGACAAGGCAGGAGAATGGGGTTAGGAGAGAAAGATCAGCTATGATTGAATGGTGAAGTAAGTTCGATGGGCCAAAGGGCCTAATACTCCTATCACTTATGATTTTATGAGTGGGGCATGCCCTGCACCATGCTTTCTGAAGTCAATAACTAACTCCATCATCTTGCTGACATTGAGGGAAAGTATATTGTCCTTCCACAATGTTATTAAGTTTTCTATCTTCTTCCTGTATTCCATCTTGTATTGTTTGTGATCCAGCCCACCGTGTGGTGTAATCTGAAATGTTTGCTTATCATTTGCCATATTGTACCCATGTGGCTCAAAACCACTCTTTCCACACAAACACACACACATACACACACACACACACAAACACACACACACAAACACACACACGGTCGGACTTAATGAAGCATTGCAGTTTCAAGCACAGGCAGGGCAGCAGGCCAAACAATTCATGGCATTGTCATTTTATTTCATTTCATCTCCAATTAAGCATTGCACTTTCAAGCACAGGCAGGACAGTAGGCCAAACAACTCATGGCATTGTCATTTGGTTTCATTTCATTTCCAATTAAGCATTGCACTTTTAAGCACAGGCAGGGCAGTAGGCCAAACAACTCATGGCATTGTCATTTCATTTCCAACTAAGCATTGCACTTTCAAGCACACGTGGGGCAGCAGGCCAAACAACTCATGGCATTGTCATTGAGGGCTAACAAATTATTTATTGCAAGTACATTGCAGACTCACAGTTCAGTTGATTCACAGCTTAGAATGACAGTTGTGGCCTCTCCCTCGCGATCTTGCAGAGTGACTGACTCACGTCCAGGCATCTGGGGTTTTATAGCCTTCCCCCCCCCCCCCCCCGGAAGGGGCGTTACCTTAATTGCCGTGATTGACAGGTGAGAGGACCAATCAGCCGATCTCAAGGTTTTTTAAACACTCATAACTTTTTTATTTTTCATCGATGGGAAAAATCCTCGAGGCTGTCTAGGGCGGAGGAGGACTGTAAGTAAGATGGCCAAAGATCACAGCGATACAGGATAGCGTTTTATTTATTTTTTTATTTAGCGAATGCAAAGTCCTTTAGCCAAGCAGTTGCCTCTTGATCTGATGTATGAAGGGTGAACCGTCCTCCTTTAAGTCTTTGTTGAGGGCATGCTTCAATGATGTGTTGCATTGTTTGCTGCTCTCCACAAGCACACTGTGGGGTTGGACTGCTGCCCATTTGTGAAGGCTGGCCAAGCAGGGGCAATGTCCAGTCCTGAATCTATTCAGCGTCGTCCACTGCTTCCTTGGGAGATTGGTGCCAGGGTGGGGTCTGACACCAGATGTTTATTTGGGACATCCTTGGACTCCCATTCCTTTTTCCAAGCTGATTGGATGGTGAAATCAGCTGGTGGTGGGTTCTTCCAAATTGGTCGTCTAGATGGAAGTCGAGCAGTGGGTGGGTTGAAGATGTCCATGTGAATTGGCAGGTGAGGGGAGTTTTTGATCTTTTGAAGCATCCTTTGAGTGAGGGCTACTCGCCGGATGTGTGGAGGGGCTATGTTGGATAGGACAGGGAGCCAGGGGAGTGGTGTTGAGCAGATTGTTCCTGTGATGATCCTCATTGTTGAGTTCAGTTGAGTGTCCACATGGTGTGTGTGGGATGACCTGGACCAAACAGGGGCACAATATTCGGCTGAAGAAAATGCAAGGGCTAATGCTGAAATGCGCAGTGTGGGGGCTGCTGCCCCCCACTTTGAGCCAGCAAGCTTACTGAGGAGATTGTTTCTGGACTTCACCTTAGCTGCTGTTCTTTTGAGATGTTCCTTGAAGGATAGGGTCCTGTCAAGGGTCACTCCAAGGTAGGTTGGAGTGGGGGCATACTTCAGTTTGGTCTTTCTCAGATAGATGTTTGGTTCTCATGTGGCTTCTGCATTATGGAGGTGGAACACACTGGAGACCGTTTTTTCTGGGCTTGATTTTAGGCGCCAGGTTTTGCAGTACTTGTCCAGTTTATTCTAAAATCAATATACAGCACAGACAGGAAGTAGTCAAGGTGAGACTTTTAATTATACAGATATGCCAGATTGCACCACACACAACATAACATTTCACATCTGATCCATACTGCCAACTGAGAGGACATCAAATATATGCTAGATATTCATGAACAAATTCCTTTTCTCTTGTAGCACAAGGTGGCACATGATCACAATCTGTATAAACTAACCAACGGGAGAAAGAGAATGTCACAATTGCAGCAGCAACCACTGTCCATAGCTAGAATTAGGTTATAATAATTATCGAACTAAAACAGACTTGTTACAGCTAACTTCCTCCTCTTCCCTCATTTCTTTTGTTTTGCAAGCTGAATGTGATGTTGACATATATCTTCTTATCCCATCTCTTTTTGCCTTTCTGCACTTGTGACTTTCACTTTTGCACTGCAGCCTGGCCACGATGTGCTAGAGGGGCAAGAAGCCAGTGAAGATTAAGGTAAACCGTTGCTGGATTCACCATTCACAGGCAGAGGCTCAGCTACAAACTTTGTGTGTGTGTGTGCCTTTTGGTTGGAGTTCAGCGTACTTGGAGGACCTACAGATGGTGAATCGTCAGTGTCGGGTGGAAGAATCCCAAATGTGAAAAAGGTAACATGCTCTGGGGACGAGAGGAAAAAGTGGACAATAAAGGAGAAATGTGGGACTCGTGGATGGGAGCTGACCGAACCGATGGAGCAGGTAAGGCAAAGTTTGATGAGATGGTGGGAGATGGTGAGAGAAATGTACTCGTGTTGAGGAAGGCAGATAAAAAGTAGGGATTGGGAGATATAATTTAAATTTTATATCCACTCGCCCCTTCCATGCATATCCCTCCTTCCACCCTTACATTTCACTCCTCCTTATATTTCTTTATCTGACACCTGTTTCACTTCTAGCCGTTGTCACTTAATCTAACCATCAGCCACTCATTTGCAATCATCACCCCTCCTACCACTTCTGTATCCACCTATCATCTCTCAGGTTTTGTCTCACTTCCACCTCTCTTTTTAGCTTTCTTTCCCCTAATCTAATCGGTCTGAAGAAGATTCTTGACCCAAACCATTGTCCGTCGACTCCTACTCAGATACTGCCCACTGAGTTGCTCCAACACTTTGTTTTTTGATCAAGATTCCAAGATCTGCAGTTCCTTGTGTCTCAATCTTTCCAATATTGAAGTGCTAGGCACTTGCATCAGTATTATGGTGAACAATCATAATGCAGACATTGATGGCCCAGTTCCCAGACTGCCATCACATGCCTTAGAATATTTATTAGTATGCCATTATTTACGCACACATTTTCATCATTTGAATCAGACAGCTTGTATGTATAATCATATTTTAAAATGATTTGTTTACAGATAGGAATAAATTAAAACTAATTTTACACTTCTGTTGAATCATTATTATTTCCTTAACGATAAATAAGACAGCCATCTGCAGTTGACAATAAAGAAACTGGTTTCAATAAAGGGTAAATTATTTGGTGTGGTATTTCAATGAAAATGGAAAGAATATATTGCAAAATAATATTGTCCTTTTTGTCAATACAACATTAAGAAGTTATAGAAACATAGAAACATAGAAAATAGATGCAGGAGTAGGCCATTCGGCCCTTCAAGCCTGCACCGCCATTCAATATGATCATGGCTGATCATCCAACTCAGTATCCTGTACCTGCTTTCTCTCCATACCCCCTAATCCCTTTAGCCATAAGGGCCACATCTAACTCCCTCTTAAATATAGCCAATGAACTGGCCTCAACTACATTCTGTGGCAGAGAATTCCAGAGATTCACCACTCTCTGTGTAAAAAAATGTTTTTCTCATCTCAGTCCCTAAAGATTTCCCCTTGATCCTTAAACTGAGACTCCTTGTTCTGGACTTCTCCAACATCGGGAACAATCGTCCTGCATCTAGCCTGCACAACCCCTTAAGAATTGTGTAAGTTTCTATAAGATCCCCCCTCAATTTTCTAAATTCTAGCGAGTACAAGCCGAGTCTATCCAGTGGTCTGAAGTATATGTTTTGAGTTTGACTATTACACGGATTGAGATAACACGTTAATGCTCCATTTTGAACAATCCATTGCAAAGTGCAGATGGTTTGCAAATTCCCACAACTTTCATACTGTAGATGAACTGTGATATTTTCTATTAATTATAGTTGTTAAATTCCTGAATAGTTTAAAATATTTTCAAAGTTAAAGTCAACAGTTACTTCTGCCACAAATTAACAAATAAGGCTGACATTATATTTTCAAACAGAGAACAGATGCTCAATGGAGCTGAGAAATCCAAACTTTTCATACATCTCATTGATTTACTGAGCCATTGATGGATAAAAACCGCTGGCTTCTTCAAATATCATATTTTAATTTGTCATGACCTTAGAATGAACCAGAATTATTTATTTGATATTGCAACTGCAACTTGCTTTACAGATTATTTATTTTCCTATTTATTTTTCATTTGACAATATTGTGCTAGTTGAAGGGAACAGTACTGCTTGTTTACTGCATATAGTGCAGAGGCCCAGAGGTTTATGTGTGGGTGAAGTAAAGGGACAATTGAAATAAAGCAATACTTACATAAATTTACTGGGGAAGGTGAAGTGATAATTAAAATCGGAGAATAGCATGCAGGAGAACTACCGAATAACTCTATCGATGGGAGTAGTGCTGTTCAAGTCAAGTCGTCAACTTTATTTGTAACATATACATACAAGATGTGCAGTGAAATGAAAGTGGCAATGCCTACAGATTGTGAAAAAACAACTGAACAACAGAACAGAATATAACAGAACCAGTATTTACATTTTTGGAAAAAAAATTAAATAGACATAACACAACAGTAAATTAGTCCCTGGTGAGATAAGAGTTTACGGTCCTGAAGGCCTGTGGGTAGAAACTCCGTGTCATCCTCTCTATTTTCACAGTGTGACAGCAGAGGCTTGACTGATCATAGCAGCTGGAAAAGTCCATTGCTGGGGCGGTAGGGGTCCCTCATTTTGTTGCTGGCTCTGGATCTGCACCTCCTGGTGTGTATGTCCTGCAGGGGGTGAGTGTAGTTCCCATATTTGGCTGAACGCATTACTCTCTGCAGAGCCTTCCTGTCTGGGCAGAGCTGTTCCCAAACCAGATTGAGATGTTGCTGGACAAGATGCTTTCTACAGCCCCAGAGTAGAAGCACTGAAGGATCCTCAGAGAGACTCTGTATTTCCTCAGCTGCCTGAGGTTGTAAAGGCGTTGCTTTGCCTTACTCACCAGTGCAGCAGTGTGTGTTGTCCATGTCAGATCCTCTGTGATGTGGACACCCAGGTATTTAAAGCTGCTCATCCTATCCATAGTAGTCCCATTTATCTCCAGTGTACGTCCTCGGATGTTGAGGCCTTCTAAAGTTCACAATCAGCTCCTTAGTTATTGTGACATTCAATAGAGGTGGTTGAGGGCAGGGGCTGCTCTGGTAGTTAGTTATAGTCCGTAGCTCCTGCCAAAGGCGTCTGTCTGGCTGCTCCATCTGCGACTCCATCCTGCCCCTGTACCTCCTTTTCGCCTCCTTCACCACCCTTCGCTGTCTGTAGGACTCTGCCTTGTAATCATCCATATTGCCGGATGCCAGGCCAAAGTTGTAAGCAGCGGTGCGAGCATTCAAGGCAATGCGAATGGACCTGTCCACCCAGGGTTTTTGATTAGGAAAGATGCTAACCCTTACCGTGGGAATGATGTTATCGGCTATTGTTTCCGCGAACTCACAGAGGTCTCTGTAACTTGCTTGGAACATATTCCAGTTGACATCGCTCAGTACATCATGCAGCATAACCTCTGAATGGTCAGCCCACTGCTTTACATTCCTCCTCACTGCCGCTTCCCGTACTGTTCGTTGTTTCTACTCCGGCTGCAGGAAAATGGCAGTGTGTTCAGATTTTCCAAACGGAGGGAGAGAAATGGCCTTGTAGCCTTTCCTCAATGGCATGTAGCAGTGGTCCAAAGTTATTTCCCCCCTGGTGACACACGTGATATGTTGGCAGAAGTTAGGCATGACCTTTTTGAAATTTGCCTTATTAAAATCTTCAGCCACCATCATAGCCGCATCAGGGTTCATGTTTTAGTGCCAACATAACACATTGTGTAGGGCCGATAGTGCCACATTGGTGTCCGCATTTGGTGGTATGTAGACGGCTGTGATGATCACTGAGCTGAAATCCCGAGGAAGGTGAAGTGGACGGAATGAGATATTCAGATGCTCCAGGACCGGCGAGCAGGATTGAGAAAGTGTCTTAATATTCCTAGGGTTGCACCTGTTATTGTTGGTCATGAAGGAAACTCCTCCACCCTTTGATTTCCCGGATTCTTCTGTTCTGTCTGCACGGCAAACAGTGAAGGACTCAGTTGGGCAGATGACCTGATCTGGCACCAGCGGGGTCAGCCATGTCTCGGTCTGGCAGAAGATGTTGCAGTCTCTTATGTCCCACTGGAATCTGACCCTCGCCCTGAGGTCATCCAACTTGTTATCCAGGGACTGGACGTTAGCCAGAAGAATGCTGGGCTGAGGTGGACGGAAGGCTTGGGCTCTCAGCCAATTCCCCCGCGCTTACCTTGCTGTTTTCTCTGACATTTTCCCAGAGCTTCGCTCCCATTGTTGTTGCCGCGGTGGGCTCTTGTGACCTCTGCCGGCCACGCTGGATCGGTGAGTAACGTGTCTAAAAAGCCTTGGATTACGCCAAACTTTTGTTTTATGAGTGTTTTCCGATCGTACATTGTTAGTGCTAAGTGTTACTAGTAAGAAATAAATTTAAAATGTACATACAAGTTAAAAAAATGCACAATCTCTACGGAGCTACCACGACGGCGACTGGACCCGGCTGTGCCATCTTATAAAGGTTCTCTCAAATGTAACAGAATAATCAAGATTAAAAAGGCCAATGACCACAGAAGAGCTTGCAAAATATTGGACTATAGAGCTTGATCTTATTCTGCAAAATTTGGGTCTATGTATGAATCCAAATCGGATTCATTCATGTTCTATGCTGTACTACTCTACAGGTCGAAAACAAGTCTAATGCCGGAAGTAATTGAAAATGGGCTTAAGATAATGAAGCTGCAAAAACGTCATTAGACTTGCAGTAGGTTAGGCTTGCCCTGCTCTTCAATGTGTTCATGACTGATCTGTCCCAAGCTTCCACTCCTCAAGCCTATCAATTTCCAAAGTTCCATGATATTGCAAAAATGTAATTATTTCACCATTAAATGTCTTGCTTCCACAACTCTGGGGTGTAGAGATTTTACATCCTCGATAAGTCGTTCCTGTGTTAAGTGACTGCCTCATAGAAACAGAAACATAGAAACATAGAAAATAGGTGCAGGAGGAGGCCATTCAGCCCTTCGAGCCAGCACCGCCATTCATTGTGATCATGGCTGATCGTCCCCAATCAATAACCCATACCCATCATATCCCCATATCCCTTGAATCCACTAGCCCCTTCTATCAGAAAAAAGAGGGAATTTATAAGGCCTCCTGACCTTGTAACTATGTCTCCTCATTCGAGATTCCCCTACCAGTGGAAACACATTGACATCTACCTTGTCATTGCCTCCTAGAGATCTTATATGTTTTGATAAGATCACCCCTAATTCAATACTACAAAAAAATGTAGATCTACATAAATAAAAATATTTTTATTGACTATGTCCATTTCTACACATAAATTAAAATCACTGAAAAACAGTTAAAATAATCATCTAATGGCTTCAAAGGAATATACATTAGATTAATTTCAACCAACTTCTGGAAATAAATGTGTGGAATTAATGATTTCCAAATACGTGAAAGTTGTAAATATACAACATTGCAGCTTTCAATCTTATGGTGTTGATGAAGTGAGATTGCTGGCAATAAATTAATATCATTCACATTAACCTAGTACTTGTAAATGTCAGTAGCAGCATCTCTGGAGAGAAAAGGATGGGTTACATTTAGGGTTGAAACATCTCTTCAGACTGAAAGTAGAGGGGGTTGGGGTGGGGGGGGGGGGGGGGGAGCTGGATGTAAGAAAAGGTTCTGGATGTAAGAAAATACCTTTTTTTCACCCAGTTTTATTCCACCAAGGAGGTCTTACCTTCCACTACCTGCAACTTCCGGCAACCACCTTCAACTAGCATCGCAACCGGCTTTGAATAAAAAATTACCGATTTTTAAAACGGCAACCTGTTTTAGTCGCGGCATGTTTTGAATTTTTTTAAATAATCGCCGGAACATAGAAGAAGCGGAAACCACTTTCGACCATTAAGGAGACTGACAAAAACCTCCGGGAATCTCTGGGAACCGCATGGAAACCTTGGGTTGGGCGCAAAGTATCCAGAGGTTTCTGTTCAGGTTTCCTAAGTGGGACAGGGGCATTAGGAGAAATGTTAATACAAATGAGTATTAATCCAAAAATAACAGCAGAGGGAGGAAGAGGATACATATTTTTTAGAACTTGCTGTTATAAAGGTAGTGAAATTCAAAGGAGCTTGCAAAACAGGTAACAGTGACTCTGGGAACCCAGGCAAGAAAGGGAGAGACGAAAGATGAAAATGGTTGAGCAGCGAACCAACTGTTTCCTCAGTTTTCCCATGAACGTAATCAACATGTAATAGCGGGAGGAGTACTTCAGTTTGGTTATTCGAGAAATTAACAATTGAACTGAGGACTTGAAAGTTGCTGGAGGGATAAATATGTGCTTTTTGCTTCTTGATGAGAAAGGAGCAGGCAGTGTTCAAACAGCGGCTCATCAGAACCATGTTACACATTTTATCAACTAAGGCTTCCATGAACAAATCACAGAACAGCAGATGCCTAGGAAGTAAAACAGTCTTTTCAATTTTTTGTTCAGTCAGTCATGAAAGCCAGGAAGGGTAGCAATCTTCTTCCTAGGTCTCCTAGGTCCCCTAGTGCTGCAGCACAATTTCAATGTTTACCCTGCCATTTTAATGTGCCCACTCAATGACCACCACCCTGACATCTTTGATAGTAACTTCAAATTAGACCATGGATTGAAATGAGAATCTGGAGATAAAATTGCTTGGCCCTAAAGGTGGTTGATATAATTTGGTTGATGTTCAAATGTGATGCCTTTAGCACATGAAGAAGCAACCTGTGCAATAAAAGGACGGTAGATTGGAAAGTTGTACAACCACCAACACAAAGTCAATTAAGTGTGCTCATGATTAATTTATTAATCAGTTGTCCGATACGTACAGTAATATTACAAACATTATATGTTAAATATTGTCATAGTCAATGGACAACATCTGTTCAGATGTGTAGTATATTAATCAAGTTACATTTGTGTGAGCTGTGTAAACCCGAAATCTGCTGGCTTCCTTCTATATATTTGCTCTATATTTTTGCTTGAAGAACAAGCAGTGTTAGTTTCCTTGAACATTTGTAAGCCAAATACCTAGAAGTTGGATTGAGTAGCATTTTGATTTTGAACACAATCATGTGAACATTGATGTGTTGTGAGTAAATTGCAAAAGCACTGTTGTTATGTGCGAATTGCAAAATTTGGGAAATCAGATCTGGCGCCTCCAAATACAAAGTGTTCCAGCACTTAGAAATGTTAAGATATAGTTTGGCATACATCTTCATTGTGCAATGTTGTTTCAAATGTTACTGGTTGAAATAGGGTCTCATTTCTCTGAAGAAGAAAACTTGTTGGAGCGCATAGCTAGCTGCATATTTATTGCATGTCATGCAGCACGGCTGCAGTATGTAAGGGGAAACTCAGCCATTTTCCACCTCCACCCAGCTGTTGGCAAACCTTTAGCTGGTCAGAAATTCAGGAGGATGTTTAGAGCTTCCATTGTGACTCTAAAGAAGGAGTAATTAATTGTAGAATTACTACCCTTTTGCTACAGTGATGGTCATGTTAGGTGTGTTTTGTTCAGGTATAATTACTTATGAATGCTATTACCAATGTCTACAGTCAAACATGCCTGGCAGATTACTGCCACTCTCTTCATTTCTGCTTGTCACTCCTGGCATGTTCTCTCTGCACTAACTCATGCAGCAGATGTGCAGATTAGAATCAGTAAAGTGCAGAGCACACTCCCATCCCACACAACCTACCTTGCACCCTTTTCAGCAGAGAACATCAGATTCTACACATCCTCTGTGCCATAACCCATTGGAGAATCCCTTTTGGTCAAGAGCCTTCATGGCATTTCATGCAGGAAGAATTCAGCAAGTGCAGACCACTGAATAGTATGGGAAGATGTATGAATAGTATGGGTGTTAGCGGTTATGGAGAGAAGACAGGAGAATGGGGTTGAGAGGGAAAGAGAGAGATGCCATGATTGAATGGCGGAATAGATGTGATAGGCCAAATGGCCTAATTCTGCTCCGAAAACATGAAGTTATGAACATATGAGGCCCAGTGAGAGCGATCTACCCACTCAAAACACACATATTTATTTTCATTCCCATCATAGTCCAAGCCAATACCTCACCTACACTAGCATAAATACGTATAGGTTTTAACTGTGCCCTCAATTTAACTTCCTTTTAGAAATGGTCCAAATTTTAAGCAAAATATTTTCTTGCACAATTCCTCATGTTAACACCATGTGCTATTTGTAAACAAAAGCTGTGCATCTGAGCTGTAACCAACTTGAAATGTTGGGTGAATAAAGAGTGTTGTGAAGTATCTGAATTAGGCATGCTAAATTCATGTATTCACGATAATAGGGAGAACAGATTCAACATCTTGAATGGAAGCCAAAGAAATATGTTTTAATATCATTTCAACTAATTTACTGAAAATTTGTGTAATGTTAGAAAACAATTGAGATTGCTGCCAATCATTTTATTTCCACAGTTTATTACTTCAATTACTCATTTCTGGGGCAGATCTGAGCTTAGAACTTTGGCAGAAGCTGTTATATTTTATTGATTTTCAAAGCTTCCCTGTCAATCATTTACCTTTTTACCCGTCTCTTTTTAACCCAGTGAGTCATATTGCAATCTTGCAATGTGACAAAGAATCACAGGTCAACCATGATTATGGTGGCCGTAGCCATATCTGGACAATAAATTTAAACTGTTGGTCTATTAAGTGTGAACAGAGATCGCATATATTTCTCCACGTTCCATCACCATATTTACTTTGATAAACAATTCTGCGAATACCTCTTCACAGGTTTTCTTCCTGTTAAAACTTCACTTCTGCTTAATAACCATTCCACTGTCACATTCATATCCTACTTAGCACTACCTCACAGTATGCTGATTCATTATAGCCTTCCATTCCAAACTCCCTGGTGTACGTGCTTTGAAAAAGCCAGCAACTTATGCTGTGCACTGCTATACTTGAAACCTGAATGAACTCCTCTACTCTTGGTTCTATGAGCTGCTGTATTGGAAAACGTGGCTTATAGATAGGTTTTTAATCTAAACTAGACTAAGTGGGACCCGTTGGGTACCAGCATCACACGAGAGGGCTGGCCCCCCAACGCAATATTCCACCTCTCCACCAATTCCAATATTGGTGGCCAGTGAGAGGGGGGGGGGGGGGGGGGGGGGGGGTGGGGCTTTCTGGATCGCTAGTATGGGTGTTATGGGCTGAAGGGACTGGTTTCCAGACGGTGGGTATGGACATTGTGGGCCAAATGGAATCTTGGGCTGGAGGCTCAGTCACTCAAGCCTGTTGTGCTGGCAGCTCTCTCACTCACGGCTGGAGGGCTGGCAGTTGATTCAAGGCTTTTCCTTGAAATTCCATTTCAAGCAGGGTGCAAGGCCACCAAATTCAAGTGCAGTTTCTTACCACTTCAAGCAGGGTGCAAGGCCACCAAATTCAAGTGCAGTTTCATACCATTTCAAGCAGGGTGCAAGGCTACTAAAGACAGCTAGTCATGACCTCTCCCTCCTCCATTTTTCAGACTGAGCCACGCCCACACTTCTGGGTTTTATAGTCCCTTCCCCTCCCACCAGAAAGGGCGTGGCCTTCATGGCATGATTGACAGGAGAGAGAATCTCAACATTTTTAAACACTAATAACTCTTTTATTTTTCATCAACAGGAAAAACCTCGACACCCGATGAGCGGAGGGGACTCTGTGTAAGATGGCCAAAATTCACAGCCGTACATGGTAGCGTTTTTTCTAAAATCAATATAAGGCGCAAACAGGAAGCGGTCAAGATTAAACTTTTAATTATATAAAGGCAAGGCAACTTTAATTGGGCAAGGCAACATTAATTAGGCAAGGTAACTTTAATTAGGTAAGGCAACTTTAATTTCTCATCACAGCTTTAACATTTCCAAACCAAATGCAACACAGCTTTAGCATTTCCAAACTATATTTTCAAACTATATTAAGGGCACTGACAGGTCAGTAAAACCACTCACAGTTTAGTAGACATGTGTTCAGTGTTATTCACAGCTCAGACTGAGAGACATGACCCACTCGCTCCCCCATCTTGCAGAGACTGACTGAGGCACTCAACACTTCCAGGTTTTATCGTCCCTCTGGAAGGGGCGTGGCCTTCAGGAGAGAGAATCTCAAAATATTTTAAACACTAATAACTCTTTTATTTTTCATCGATGTGAAAAATCCTCTTGTCCTGCGCAGCGGAGGGGGACTGAGTAAGATGGCCAAAAATCACAGCCCTAAGTGGCAGTGTTTTTTCTAAAATCAATATACAGAACAACAGGAAGTGGTCAAGATCAGACTTTTGGTAACATAAGATAGGAAGGGGTACAAAATAGGACATTTAACAAGTCAAGATGAAATACGAGAGCGACGGTACAGGATAGGAGTAGAAGTCCTTTCCGAATGGCAGGCAGTGACTAGTGGGGTACCGCAAGGCTCAGTGCTGGGACCCCAGCTATTTACAATATATATATATTAATGATTTGGACGAGCGAATTGAAGGCAATATCTCCAAGTTTGCGGATGACACGAAGCTGGGGGGCAGTGTTAGCTGTGAGGAGGATGCTATGAGGCTGCAATGTTACTTGGGTAGGCTGGGTGAGTGGGAAAATGCATGGCAGATGCGGTATAATGTGGATAAATGTGAGGTTATCCACTTTGGTGGCAAAAACAGGAAAGCTGACTATTATCTAAATGGTGGCCGATTAGGAAACGGGGAGATTCAATGAGAACTGGTTGTCATGGTACAACAGTCATTGAAAGTAGACATGCAGGTGCAGCAGGCAGTAAAGAAAGTGAATGGTATGTTGGCATTCATAGCAAAAGGATTTGATTATAGGAGCAGGGAGGTTCTGCTGCAGTTGTACAGGGTCTTGGTGAGACCACACCTGGAGTATTGCGTACAGTTTTGGTCTCCAAATCTGAGGAAGGATATTAGTGCCATAGAGGGAGTGCAGAGAAGGTTCACCAGACTGATTCCTGGGATGTCAGGACTTTCTTATAAAGAAAGACTGGATAGACTCGGATTGTACTCGCTAGAATTTAGGAGATTGTGGGGGGATCATATAGAAACTTACAAAATTCTTAAGGGATTGGACAGGCTAGATGCAGGAAGATTATTCCCGATGTTGGGGAAGTCCAGGACAAGGGGTCACAGCTTAAGGATAGAGGGGAAATCCTTTAGAACCGAGATGAGAAAAACATTTTTCACGCAGAGAGTGGTGAATCTCTGGAACTATCTGCCACAGAAGGTAGTTGAGGCCAGTTCATTGGCTATATTTAAGAAGGAGTTAGATGTGGCCCTTGTGGCTAGAGAGATCAGGGGGTATGGAGAGAAGGCACGTACGGGATACTGAGTTGGGTAATCAGCCATGATCATATTGAATGGCGGTGCAGGCTCGAACGGACGAATAGCCTACTCCTGCACCTATTTTCTATGTTTCTATGTTTCTATGATAGTGGGGGAGACATTGACAAGCAATGTGACAGGCTGGGGTAGAAATTGTAAATCAAAATCTACAGCATGTATCAAATCTTGATTTTGTATAAACTGCAAAATATCAAAGCTGTACTGCCTTTATTTGAATGAACATAGCATTTGCAATCGTCAGATGAATTGACAGTACAGAGATTCATGTCTAAGTATGACCCAATTGCTACCGAAGGAGACATGGTTACAATGTGACCAGGGCTGAGTGCTCAAGTTAACATGATATTCCAAAACCACAGTTCAAAAGGGCATGAAGGCGGCGTAGATTTGATTATCAAGGAAAGTATCAAAGCCGTGTTGTGTGTGATTGAGAGGCAGTGGATGGAAATGTGGAATAATTTGGGTTGAAATCATAAGCAACAAAGGAAAGAAGACCCCCCCAAGATGTGATCTCTCAATAGGGGAGAACATATCAAATGAGAACAAGAAATTGTGGAAAGATTCAAGATATCAGTCACTGTTTATAGGGATAGGGGCATCACTAACATTTCAAGTCGATGCTTTGTCATCAGAACTAACATCTCTGTAAGAGAAGTGATAGCAAATTAAATAGTTACACCTGACTGGTGCTGATATCCAAACTAAAAACGGAAAACATGGTAGATTAACAAATCTGATTATACTTATGAGGAGAGAAACATTGTTATACAGTTTGAGCATTATCTTCTTTTATTCCAGAATTCTACAGAATGGGTTTTGCTTCAATGTTTATATGTATCTTGGTGATTAATAGATTTGCAGAAGTCAAGTTAAATCCAGTTCATTGTCAAACATGGTGAGGTATTTGGAACAATTAAAATCTTTGCAGCAGCTTTAAAGGCATATAGACTCAGACAAACATACAAAAACATAACTCAAACATAGATTATCCATACATTACAGATAAAATCTGCAAATGTGTTAAAGAAATAGACTGCAAAAAGAAACAGTACATCAGTGCAAATGTTTTTAACCAAGATAAATATATATTTTAGGATGGAAGTTTTGAACAAATCTTGAAGTCTCATGTCAATGAACAATTGAGCTACATTCCTAATTGTCCTTTACCTTCCCAAATGTTTTCTGAAGATACCTGCTTCATGACTCTTAATGTGCCCTCGCATCCAGTTACACAGGTTACAGCTGCACTTATGGTGTTCTAAAGTGCACAGGCAATTACTTTATAGGTAAAGGTCAAAAGAATTGCAATTCACAACCGAGGGAAATGAATCATTCTTTACACATTATAACGTTAGGGGAATCCTAATGCATATAGGTATTGCAGCAGTGAAGAATGTCAGCAATTCACAATGAGCATCGTCTAAGTGAGCAGACTGAGGATAAACTTATTTTGAGATGCAGAAATTATAACAGTTTCAAAGAGAATAAGTAAGATGGATCTATTTCCTATAACTGAAGGCCAAAATCCAAGAGCTAAAGATTTCATGTAGTGGTAAAAAGAGCAGAGGAAAATACACAAATTAATCTGAAAATCTTTGCCTGAAAGTGTGGGTCAAGGTCAAAAATCCTCATCCCAACTAAAAACGTGTGTGGATGTTTTGTTGAAAGTGGTGACCTTCAGGATTTTCTATTACTAAAAAGTGGGAGGCAGTTGTGTCTTTTATTAAGCATCACAAACATGATGGACCCAATGCCCCCTGTGCCATTAATTTTATTTAATTCCCGAGAACATGGAGAGGGAAAAATCATGATAAATGCATTACCCAAGAGAGAGAAATGCAGCTTTAGAAAGGGAAGTGTGTAAATGAGAATCTGCTCCCAGTTGAGATTGTCTTCTATGTTCAATTCCAAACAGTTTTGATAATATATGTTTTGAGACAAAACTCCCAATAAAATGTTGTACTAATGCAAAGTACCATGACTTCAATAAAAGTTTATGTATATCTATCTGGATGGTACATAGATTTTGATGTTATAATATATGGAACTATTATAAAAAGAACCATCTTTTTCCCACCTTCCCAACGTAAATACACTAAATTCCAATTTAAAAAAAATTGCGATGGTAACTGAAAGCATCTGGAGCACGGGAGGAAGCTTTAGAACCATATCATTTTGTTTTTCTTTTCTCTTTTTTCATCTCATAGACACCACCATTTTACAGAGCATAGGGTTTTTTTTTTCTCAGTTGTTTTGACATTTCCAAAGTATAATTAATTTCAAGTGGATAGCATGTTCTGATATGTATTTTTCTGGCCAACTGATTAAAGAGAATTGAGGTCCACTGTGGAAGATTTCATGGTCCCATTCCACTCTCAATGGTAAATGCTGATCAGTACAAGGGTAGAGTTTGGGGGGAAATAAGCATAAATTTATATGATAAATTGTGACGACCACATTATCTTGGCAAAAAAAGAATTTAGCTGGAATGTCCCGCATAGTTGATGGTGAGCTAGTCTGGCAAGTTAGATCACATGGAATCCAAGGTAAGCTCACCAATTGGATTCAAAATTGGCTTTGTGGAAGGAATCAAAGGGTAGTTGTGGAGTATTGTTTTTCTGATTGGAGGCTGATTGGAGGCCTGTGGCCAGAGGTGTACTCAATGTGTCAGTGTTGGGTCCACTGTCATTAGTTGCATAATTAACAGTTTGGATAACAATATAGTTAACATTGTTCGTAAATTTGCTGATTACACCAAATGAATGGTATAGTGGACAGTGAGGAAGGATATCTAAGTTTGTAACAGGATCGAGATCGGTGAGGAAGATGGGCCAAGGAATGGCAAATGACAGATGAGGTATTATGCTTTGGTATATCAAACTAGGGAGTACTGGAGAGTGTTGCAGAATAGAGAGACTTTGGAATACAGGTGCCTAGAACCCTAAAACTGATGGGCAGTGTGCTGAAGAAGGCATTCGGATGCTTTCTCGAGAAGGGTTTGAGGCAAAAAGTTGGGACATCATTATACAGCCGTACAAGATATTGATGAAATCGCTTGGATTATTGTGTGCTGTTCTGGTCAACCAGTTACAAGAAGGGTCATTAAGTTGGAGAAGGTGCAGAAGAGATTAACCAGGACGTTATTTTGGTTTGTGGGCTTGAGTTGTCGGAAGAGATAGAATTGGCTGGAAAGGTTAGAGAGGTAGACTGGTACTTTTTTCATTGGAGAATAAGAGTCTGAGAGGTAACATTATTGAGGTGTACAAGGTCATGAGGAGAGCGGATGAAGTGAACAATCACAGTCTTTTTCCCCAGAGTAGCAGATTGTTAAACAAGAGGCCAATAGCTTAATGTGAGAGGGGAGATCCTTCAGAGGGACCTCAGGGGCAGCGTTTTCACTCTGAGTTTTCTGGAATGAGCTGCATGAGGAAGCTATAGAAGGAGATATAATTATGACTTTTAAAATATATTTGGAGAATTATAGTGATTGGAAAGGTTTTGAGGGCTCCAGGACAAATCCAGACAAATGGAATTACCCAGTATGCCATCTTGGTCAGCATGGACAAAGTTGTTGAAGCTCCAGTTTCCATACCGTGTGGTTCCATGACACTATGACAACGAGTATATTCCAACGTCTATTTATTCTACACTGATCTTCCCATTTTGGGTCTAGCTATATTACAAATATATGTCAATTATATCTTCTGCATTGTCATAGTCATAGAGTTATGCGGCACAGTAACAGACTCTTCAGCACAACTTGTCCAAGCCAACCGAACTGCCGAACTGAGTATGTCCACTTGCTTGCTAGCTAGAACTACCCAAACATGCACAAACCCAATGTTGTTGTCCAAATGTTGCATGCACCTTGAGGAAAACTAGAAACATTAATTTTATCATATGGCAGATAACCAAAATCTTTGAGATTGCTGCTAAACCTTTTTTATGTGAACAATAGATGGCAGTATTACCATACATAACAACCATGTATGGCATGGATATGTAATGATCTAAAAAACAGGGTTAGAGAATCAAGGTAAAGAGTTAAAAAACTAATCAAAGTAATTAAGCAAGATATGGAAAATTTGGCCAAACAATTTAAATATGATGGGATAAACACATTATGCTGCAGAACAGTGGGCCAGGCAACTGTGCCTCCAACCTTATCATTCCCAAACCCCACATTGCCCGCTTCCTTTTCCTTCCCAAAATTCACAAACAGGCAGACCATGGCAGACCCATCATCTCTGTCTGCTCCTGCCCCACTGAACTCATCTTCACATACCTTGAAACCATCCTATCCCCCACTCATCCAGTCCCTTCCTACGTTCATCCGAGACACCTCACACATCCCCATTGCCTCATCTTTACCATGGACATCCAGCTCCTTTACACCTCCATCTCCCACGAAAAAGGTCTCAAGAGCCTCCAGTTCTCCAGGGCCTCCAGACCCTATCTATTTCCTTTTACTAACACCCTTGTCTGTCTGGTTGAAACTGTCCCTACCATCAACAACTTCTCGTTAGACTCCCCTCATATTCTCCATGTTAAATGTGTGGCCATGGGCATTTGCATAGGCTCCAACTATGCCTGCCTTTTAGTCTGTTATGTCAAACAATCCTTATTTCAGGTGAATGATGGCACCTTCCCCTTACTTTTTCTGCGCTACATCAACAACTGTGTCAGGGCCGCCTCCTGCACGCATGCAGATTCATTGATTTGATTAACTTCACCACTGACTTCAGATTCAGATTCAGATTCAGATTCAATTTTAATTGTCATTGTCAGTGTACAGTACAGAGACAACGAAATGCACTTACACCCTGCCCTCAAATTCACCTGGACTATATTTGCCATTTCTCTTCCCTTTCTTGATCTCTCTGTCTTCATCACAAGGGACAGACTATCAACTGACAACTACTGTCAAACATACTGACTCCCAGAGATTTCTGAACTACACTTCTTCCCAACCTGCCTCTTGCAAAGACAATATTCCCGATAATCAACTCCTCTGTTCCCACCGCATCTGCTCCCAAGATGAGGCTTTCCATTCAAGAACACCCGAGATGTCCTTTTACTTTAGTGAAATTGCTTTACTCCATCTGTCAGATATGGATCCCACACCTGCTACTCCTCCGTGTCCTGTAGTTCTGCTCTCACTCTCCCTCCACCCAGATGGAACAAGAATAGTTCCTCTGGTCCTCACCTTTCCTCCCACTACCCTCTGCATCTAACACATTATACTCCGACATTTCCATCACTTCCAACGTGATCCCATCACTAGTCACATCTTCCCATCTCTACCCCTTTCCACCTTCCGTAGAGACTGTCCTATACATCTTTGTTCGCCTCCATCCAGGGACATCAGCAGACCCTCCTGGTGAGACAGAGGTTCACGTGAACCTCCTCTAACCTCATCTACTGCATCTTGATGCGGTCTCCAGTACATTAGCGGAACCAAGCGCAGGCTTGACAAATGTTTAACCAAACACTTGCACTCTGTCTGACATTTGCTAACCATTTCAATTCCCCTTCCCATACTGATCTTTCTCTCCTGGGCCTCCCCCTTTGCCAGAGTGAGATCACATGCAAACTGAAGGAACAGCACCTCATATTCTGCTTGGGAAGATTACAATCCAACTGTATGAACATTGAATTATCCAATTTTAAGTAATCTCTAACAACCCATTCCCCTCCCCTTCCCTTTCTAACCCACACCCCCCTATCTAACTCCTCCCTCCCTTGTCCCCACCTGGACACCCAACTATTTCTATCATCTTCCTCCTACATTCCATCCTCTGGCTGCACAAACTGCTCTTCAACCTACATGCTTTATACCTTCTGCTTTAATCTCTGCCCATTGTTTCAACCATCTGCCTATCAATACCCCTGTTGCCTCTCCACCTGTTACACGCCATGCTTTGTCCTGCTTCGTGTCTCTTCCAGTTTCTTCTCCCTTCACTATTAGTCTGAAGAAGGATCCCGACCTGGATCTTCACGTATTCATATTCTCCAGAGATGCAGCCTGAACCACTGAGCGACTCGAGCACTTTATGTCCCTTTTCTTCTATCTCCTTGTGTAATAAGCAAGCCATTGACAACAATATCAAACAACATGCTGCTGACCACACTCTGGATGTTTATTGCAGGTGATGAAGTAGGGGTTTCTAAGTCACTTCCCTAAGTGTGTAAGAAATAAAAAGAGCTTTGTGAAATGTACAAAAATACTTTTGTAATACGGAAATGAATTGTTAGCAGGTTCCTAAATGACCTAATTGCAATTCCAACAATTTGAAGCGCTTATTTTTCTCTATCCTGCTTTTTGGCAGGATTAACTCGATCCCCATGGATCATCATGTGATCTGATCATTTTTTTGCCAGGTGCCTATGATATCATGCCCTACTTTGCACGAGTAGCAATCTTTATCCCAGTGTTCCGGCTTTACTCCCTTATTCCACAGAGTCCACTCCCTTTCCCTATCGTCATTGTGTACAATTGTGCCTCTTGTAACCCAACCTTTTAGTATTTTGTGACCTGTTTTCTGCGTACCTTCTCGCTGCTATTTAAAAATCCATGTTTGTTCTCTTTATATTTAATTTTGACCAGATTCCCTGCTCTCCATCTATGGTTTATGTGGCTTAATTTCCTTCATTTAATCTTGTCCCCATAGTTATGATTGCAACCAAACTGTTTGCCCTTGTTGTTACCATTATCATCTCTGGCCTTAAAAGCAATTAACCTGTGCATTAATCCAGAACATAATTAACATTAAGTAGATTCAGCAGACTTAAAGAGATACACTATAACATTTGGCTGAGCAGTAAACTGTTGTTTCTTTTTTAATGCATCATTTCTTGTTCTTGTGATGAAGTTTAATGCGGATAAATGTGAGGTTATCCACTTTGTTAGCAAAAACAGGAAGACAGATTACTATCTAAATGGCGTCAAGTTGGGAAAAGGGGAAGTACAACGGGATCTGGGGGGTCTTTGTACATCAGTCTATGAAAGTAAGCATGCAGGTACAGCAGGCAGTGAAGAAAGCAAATGGCATGTTAGCCTTTATAACAAGAGGAATCGGATATAGGAGCAAAGAGGTCCTTCTGCAGTTGTACATAGCCCTACTGAGACCACACCTGGAGTATTGTGTGCAGTTTTGGTCCCCTAATTTGAGGAAGGACATTCTTGCTATTGAGTTAGTGCAGCGTAGGTTTACAAGTTTAATTCCCGGGATGGCGGGATTGTCGTATGCTGAGAGAATGGAGCGGCTGGGCTTGTACAGTCTGGAGTTCAGAAGAATGAGAGGGGTTCTCATTGAAACATATAGGATTGTTAAGGGCTTGGACATGCTAGAGGCAGGAAACATGTTCCCGATGTTGGGGGAGTCCAGAACCAGCGGCTACAGTTTAAGAATAATGAGTAAGCCATTTAGAACGGAGACGAGGAAACACTTTTTCTCACAGAGGGTGGTGAGTCTGTGGAATTCTCTGTCTCAGAGGGCGGTGGAGGCAGGTTCTCTGGATGCTTTCAAGAGAGAACTAGATAGAGCTCTTAAAATTAGCGGAGTCTGGGGATATAGGGAGAAGGCAGGAATGGGGTACTGATTGGGGATGATCAGCCATGATCACATTGAATGGCGGTGCTGGTTCGAAGGGCCAAATGGTCTACTCCTGCACCTATTGTCTATTGTTCCCACAATGTTTTCTTCAGCTGGACATCCACAGACCCACTGGAGATTAGTGAATCATTTTAAATGTCTTTAGCTGTTGTTTTATATTATTAGTGTATTATTTCTTATTCAAGTGTTCAGATTGATTTCCAATAGCCACGTATATAACTGAGTACGAAACGGCGCTTCAAAAGCTGATCATGAAATAATAATGTATCAATGTGAATGGTTGGTTTGAGAAGATTCCTCTGCTCATTGTTTGTAAACAGCAAACTTAATAAAGTGAATAGTTTCTCTGTGAAAGAAATAGTGAATGTGAACAATGTTAATATTCTAACATTGCAATGTTATTGCTACTGAATTTCAGATGGAATCTTTCACTTGTGTGGGACTAAAGATCACTGGGTGCATATTGTAGGTTTTCCTGCCATTAATTTTAAAATGTAAGAATCAAGATTGCAATCATGTTTAAGAAAACTTATTCATATTAAAAATTAATCAAGCCTTTCATGAATTTAAAGGTATTGCATTGTCCATTGGACTTCATCCTTTAAGAGAACAGACGTTTCTAATATGTCACAATCTCTTCCTTGTTTTTTTTAGCACTCACACAGCATGGAAATATGCCCTTGAACCCATCAATTCCATGTGAATTATCAAGCAGCCAGCTATTCAAGTCCTGCATTGATCCTATTTTATGTTCTTCCTTGATTCAAGATTTAAGATTCAAGAGACATTTATTGCCACATGCACCAATTGGTACAGTGAAATTTGTGGTCACCATACATCCATTCGAATAAAAAAGAACGCAGCACACGATGACTTTAACATAAACATCCCCACATAGCGGAATCAAAGTTTCCCACTGTGAGGGAAAGTTCAGTCATCCTCCTCGTTGTTGTTCACCCATGGTCGGGGACTCCTGAGCCCCCCCTCCGCAGTCGCCGCTACGGGCGGCCCAATGTTCAGGCCCCCTCACCGGGATGATGGAACTTCCATGTTGGAATGGAAGAATATTCTCAGTGGCTTGGATTTCCGAATCGGCCATTTCTTACCAGAGACCGCGGCTCCCAAAGTCCACAGGCCGAGCTGGGCGGAGGTTCACACTGGCTGCCCTCAGCAAAGGGATCCCAGGACTCCGCGATATCGAAGTCAGTGCTGCACGTGGCTGAACTCCGCAAACCACAGCTCCACGATGTTGAAGCAGCAGGCCCTTCCCTTCAGCTTCCCCAGATTCCGCCATTCACTTGCACATTAAGAATAATTTTGACTGACCGGTGAGCCTATCAACTACCACATCTCTGGCTGTGGGAAGAAACCGGAGCACCTAGAGAAAACCCATGTGGTTTCAAGGAGATTGTGTGAAATCCACAGAGACAATATTGAAGGATAGGACTGAGCTAGGATTGCTGAAACTGTATGATAGCAGAACTACCTGATGAGCCATGGCGATCACAGTTTAAGAATAAGGGGTAGGCCATTTAGGACTGAGTTGAGGAAAAACTTCTTCATCCAGAGAGTTGTGAATCTGTGGAATTCTCTGCCACGGAGGGCAGTGAGGCAAATTCTCTGGATATTTTTATAAGAGAGTTAGATATAGGTCTTACAGCTAACGGAATCAAGGGATATGGGGAGAAAGCAGGAACAGGGTACTGATTCTGGATGATCAACCATGATCATGTTGAATGGCGGTACTGGCGCGAAGGGCCGAATGGACCACTCCTGCACCTACTTCCAATGTTTCTATGTTTCTATGTAACTGACCAAAACATCTCCAATTACTGTTGGGGATTACTATACACTGTATGTTTTCTAATATGAAGCATAGGAATGCATTGTTTTCCAGTGCAGCCTGACAAAGTCTTGATACATACAAAAATAACAACTGTGCTTTATAAATCCTTTCCTATAACTATGAAATCCAGAGTTTTGTTTGAACACTGGATTCATCTAAGTTTCACTGCTGCATCCCAGGGTACATAACGAAGTGGCTCTAGAAATCGTGGACGCATTGGTGATCATTTTCTATTGTTCTGTAGATTCAGGATCAGTTCCTGTGGATTGGATTGGAGCTAATGTTATCCCACTTTTTAAGAAAGGTGGGAGAGAGGGAATTATAGACCAGTTAGCCTGACATCAATGGTGGGGAAGATGCTGGAGTCAATTAAAAAAGAAGAAATAGCAGTACATTTGGATAGCAGTAACAGGATCAGTCCAAGTCGGCATGGATTTATGAAGGGGAAATCATGCTTAACTAATCTTCTGGAATTTTTTGAGGATATAACTCAGAAAATGAACAAGGGAGAGCCAGTGGATGCTGTGTACCTGGGCTTTCAGACAGCATTTGATAAGGTCCCACATAGGAGATTGGTGGGCAAAATTAGAGCATATGGTATTGGGGGTAGGATACTGACATGGATAGAAAATTGGTTGGCAGACAGGAAACAAAGAGTAGGGATAAATGGGTCCCTTTCAGAATGGCAGGCAGTGACTAGTGAGGTACCGCAAGGTTTGGTACTGGAACCGCAGCTATTTACAATATACATTAATGATTTAGATGACGGGATTAAAAGTAACATTAGCAAATTTGCAGATGAAACAAAGCAGGGTGGCAGTGTGAACTGTGAGGTGGATGCTATGAGGATGCAGGATGAATTGGACAGGTTGGGTGAGTGGGCAGATGCATGGCAGATGCAGGTTAATGTGGATAAATGTGAGGTTATCCACTTTGGTGGCAAAAACAGGAGAGATTATTACCTGAATGGTATCAAGTTGGGAAAGGGGAAGTACAATGAGATCTGGGGGCTCCTTGTTCATCAGTCACTGAAAGTAAGCATGCAGGTACAGCAGGCAGTGAAGAAAGTGAATGGCATGTTGGCCTTCATAACAACAGGAGTTCAGTTTGGAGCAAAGAGGTCCTTCTGCAGTTGTACAGGACCCTAGTGAGTCCACACCTGGTGCATTGTGTGCAGTTAAACACCTGTTCCACTGTGGCAAACTAATTTGCGAGTTTAGAAGAGTTTGCTCTCAACTCAAACTCGCAGCATTAGATTAGATTAGATCCTTTATTTGTCATTCAGACCTTACGGTCTGAACGAAATGTCGTTACCTGCAGCCATACATACAATAATATAATAATAAACAACAGAACAGACAGTAAACACAAATTAACATCCACCACAGTGAGTCCACCAAGCACCTCCTCACTGTGATGGAGGCAAAAATCTTAGGGCTGCTGTCTCTTCCCTCCTCTTCTCCCTCTGCGCTGAGGCAATACCCCACCGGGCGATGGTAAAATCAGTCCCGCGACTCACCGAGCTCCGCGAACGGGCCGGTTCAAACACCGCGGCCCGGGATGGTCTAAGCTGCCGCCCTCCAGTCCAGTGGACATAGCTGTTGACGACGTCGTCCACTGGCGTGCGGCCGAACCCCGGACTAGGCCGCCGCCGCCAGAACGCCGTCTCAGCCACCGGAGCACCGTTCCAGCCCCGAGCCGGGTCACCCTCATGTGAGCGTCTCAGCCCCGCACCAGGTCGCCCCGACGGGAGCGCCGTTACCCTCGAGCTGGGCCGCCCCGACGGGAGCGTCTCAGCCCCATGCCAGGCCACCCTCACGGGAGCATCACAGCCCATCACAGGAGCGCCGTTCCATCCCCAAGCTGGGCCGCCCTCACGGGAGCGAGCCCAGGGCGAGTCCTGACAGGCTGCCTCTGGAGACTCGAGGTCGTCAGCTCTGCCATTAGGCCTCAGCGCAGACAGAGGCAGAAAAGGGGGATACGGCAAAAAAGTTGCATTCCCCCGAAGGGAGAGACAGCAAACCCCGTTTCAACCCCACACACACATAAACACAACCTAAAACCAAAAACTTAGCTAAACAAAACACAAAAAAAAACACAAAAAAGTAAAAACAAACAGACTGCAGGCGAGCTGCAGCCATTCACCAGCGCCACCACTTCCGGTATGGTCAACACATGGTCCCACTTGCAATATGCCTTCTCCCAATCACCCACTCTCACTGCCAGAATGCCTAATCATCTGGAGATGTGTGGTTCCCACTCCCTTTCTATCCTGTTATTCTGATATAGCCAAAGTATTCAACTGCCTGAATAAGGCTTCATCCTCTGTGGACAGCCATCAATTAAAGAGTTCCCACCAAGGTAAGCGATCACAAAGCTTCTTGCTTCCTACTGAGCTGTTGAAAGTATTTCCGAGAAATGCAATCGTAGTTGACTGTGCACAATGGCAACACTTGTTTGATCTCTGAAATTCTGTTTGAAGTTGATTACTGCAATAGAAGGGATTGTGTACTACTGACTGTGATGAATATTGAAGTACATGTGTGATTGTTATGCAGAACAGTACTGAAAGTCCAAGAATCCTTAAAAAACAGTTGTTCTCTCCTTCCTTGCAAGGAGCCAGATATGTTTGCTGGTGATGGGTTAGTGAAGCATGTATTCTCATGCCCAAATCTATCTCCAGCCCAAACATCTCTGTTCTAAATGCCTTGCCCCTTATTATTAAACTGTAGCTCATGGTTTTGGAGTCCCCCAACATCAGGAACATGTTTCCTCCCTCTAGCATTTACAAACCCTTAATAACCTTGCATGTTTCAATAAGATCTCCTCTCATCCTAAATTCCAGAGTATACAAGCCCAGCTGCTCCATTCTCTTTGCATATGACAGTCTCGCCATCTTGGGAATTAACCTTGTGAACCAAAGCTGAACTCCTTCAATAGCAAGAATACCCTTCCTCAAATTAGGGGACCAAAACTGCACACAATACTCCAGGTGTGGTCTCACAAGGGCCCTGCAGAGGGGCCTCTTTGCTCCTATACTCAACTCCTTTTGTAACGAAAGCCAACATGCCATTCTTCACTGTCTGCTGTGCCTGCATGCTTACTTTCATTGGCTGATGAACAAGGACCCCCAGATCCCACTGTACTTCCCCTTTTCCCAACTTGACACCATTTAGATAATAATCTGCCTTCCTGTTTTTGTTACCAAAGTGGATAACCTCACATTTATCCACATTAAACTGCATTTGTCAGGCATCTGCCCACTCACCCAACCTGTCCAAGTCACTCTGAATTCTCATAGCATCCTCCTCACAGTTCACACTGACACCCAGCTTTGTGTCATCTGCAAATTTACTAATGTTACTTTGAATCCCTTCATCTAAATCATTGATGTATATTGTGAATATCTGCAGTCCCAGCACTGAGCCTTGCGCGACCCCACTAGTCACTGCCTGCCATTCTGAAAGGGACCTGTTTATCCCTACTCTGTGTTTCCTGTCTGCCAACCAATTTTCTATCCATTTCAGGACTCTACCCCCAGTAGCATGTGCCCTAATTTTGCCCACTTATCTTCTGCGTGGCACCTTATCAAATACTTTCTGAAAGTCCAGGTACACTACATCCACTGGCTCTCCCTTGTCCATTTTACTAGTTACATACTCAAAAAATTCCAGAAGATTAATCAAACATGATTTCCCCTTAGTTAATCCATGGTAACTCGGACCGATCCTGTTACTGCTATACAAATGTGCCTATTTCATCTTTTATAATTGACTCCAGCATCTTCCCCACCATCGATGTCAGGCTAATTGGTCTATAATTCCCTGTTTTCTCTCCCGCCTTTTTTAAAAAGTGGGATTACATTAGCTACCCTCCAATCCACAGGAACACATCCTGAATTCAGATTCAGATTCAGATTCAAATGTATTGTCATTGTGCAGTGTACAGTACAGAGACAACGAAATGCAGTTTATCAAAGACAATGGAGAAGGTTATCAAGAGTTATAGGAGGATCTTAGTTAGCTGGGCAAGTGGATGAGGAATGGCTACTGGGGATTAATTCAGATATTATTAGGTATTGCATTTTAGAAAGTCAAACTAGGGTAGGATCGTCATAGGGCAATGGGTTGGGCCCTGGGGAATGTTCTAGAACAGAAGGATTTAAACATACAAGTCCATAGTTACCTGAAAATTGTGTCACTAGTAGATAGTGCGGTGAGGAAGGCTATAGGGGATGTGCACGTAAGGTCACTGGGTCATAGGGCTTGATGCACGGAGCCGCTCAATCCATCTGGAGGACATCCGTAACTTCCGGTCTATGTTATTAATGCAAGAAACGCGTACTTTCCTACCTGTTAAAAACCGCCAAAATGTTGAATTTTTGCGCTGTAAAAAATTGTGGAAGTCGGGGTAAGCATGACAGACATGAACCCAACTTCAGAATTCCAAAAGAGAACCGAAATAAAGGTAAAGAGAAGTGAGAGCTGAAAGGACTACAACAGCTAAAGTGCTTGGCGAACATTGGCCATGCAGATATCGGAATTGAAAATATTGGGAATTATCGCGTTTGCTCACTGCATTTCATCAATTTCTTGATTCCTTTGGTATCTAAAAAGTCTCAGAAGTGATAAATCTGGATGTAAATTTTGCTTCATAGGCGTTTTCTTTTTGTATGTAAATACCCACTTGAGAACCCTGGGCGATTTTAAAATTTTACAGCCAGATTTATCACTTCTGAAACTTTTTAGATGCCGAAGGAATCAAGAAAAAACACAAATAATGCCTTAGTTGATGAAATGCAGTGAGCAAACGGCTAATATTCGCCAAGCACTCTGGCTGTTGTTGTCCCTTCAGCTCTCACTTCTATCTACCGTCATTTCTACTCACTTTTGGAATTCTGAAGTAGGCTAAATGTCTCTCATGCTATTCCCGATTTCCATAATTATTTACAGCACAAAAATGGACAATTTTGGCGGGTTTTAACGGGCCCGCTACGCTGGAAACAATGGTCAGTGCTTACCTGCAGTTCATCGCGTGTACTCCATTTGGAGTAGCATAGCAACAGTACGGGTCATGGGTCGTGACCCGACTGCCGTGAAACCTCCCTATTGTTATATTGCCCTACATCAGTCAGGGAACTGAATATAGATGTTGATACAATATTTTACAGTTGTACAAAACCTTGGTGAGGCTGCACTTGGAGTATTGTGTTCAGTTTTGGTCACCCTGCTATAGGAAGGATGACATTAAGATGAAAAGGGTGTAGAGATGATTTACGAGGATGTTGCTAGGATACGATAGCCTGAGTTATAAAGAGAGGTTGGACAGATTAGGAATTATTTCTTGGGGTACAGGAGATTGCAGGGTGATCTTCCAGCATGTAAAATCATGAGGGGAATAGTAAGGGAGAATGCACGGAGTCTTATTCTTAGGATAGGGGTATCAAGAACTAGAGGGCATATATTTAAGGTTTGAGGGGAAAGATAGGTACTTGAGGGGCAACCTTTTCACACAGAGTATGATGAGTATACGGAAAGAGCTGCCAGAGGAAGTGGTTGAGACAGGAACAATAACAACATTTAAGAGACACAAAATGCTGGAGTAATTCAGCGGGTCAGGCAGCATTACTGGAAAAAAAAGGATGGGTGATTGATTGATGTTTCACGTCAGGACCCTTCTTCAGGGGGGTGTTGAAGAGCTGTAGGTGAGAAAAGACCAGGACGGACCAATCAGGGCCAGCCACGGTGAATGGATGGGAAATGTTTTGATGGATATGGCCCAAATGGAGGTAAGTGAGATTAGCTTAGATGGGGCATTTATGTTGGCATAGATAAGTTGGACTGGAGGGCCTGTTCCTGTGCTTTATGACTCTATGACTCTGTGATCTTCTTGTTGTTATATTGCCATTTCTGTTCTATGGAAACTAGCTGCTGCCTTCCTACAGTTGAGGCCACACCTCAGAATGTGTTAATTAAGGTCACATTGGGATGCCCAAAACACTATCAACAGAAAGATATATTGCTGAAAATGCTTTCATAAATAATGGTGCTGCATATAAACTTCAACATGGCACTCAAGAGCAGGATGGTTAGATCATGGTATTTAATATTTAATTCCCACTTTCAGTGTCTGAACAGAGTTGTATTTGCTCTGGGGTATATGTTGCTTTGTGCATGACTGATAATCACCAGCCAAATGTTTCCAAGTTTGCTTCTCCTCCTGATAGGAATCCACAAGGATGATCAAAATGCAAAATGCCGGCAAGAGGCTACCTTTTTGCACTCTAGGCTGAAGCTCTGCTGGCTTGCATTAAATGGCCCAGTGCTTTTCAAATACCTTCTGGGATGGATAATCATGTTCCAGATGTGTACTTCAATAAACTGGTGTCCACTGAGCATGATGTTCCAATCATTTACTTCAATAGTCAGTTGATCATGTCTGTATTGCTAATAATTCCTCCTGCAAGAAACATAGTAATTTGCTTGACTCGCTGGTACTAATGTGATTAGATAATGAACAAAGAAGTTGATTTTAAATGTCAACAAGTTACCCTTTTTAGAACAGCTAGCAAGATGATGGCTGAACATCCCTGAACCCAGCTCACTACCCAAACTCACCTTTCAAATGCTTTATGTCCTCACATGTTCTGGGCTGTGATGAAAGATCAGTACTATAAAAACGTTGTCATGCTTTTTAAGCTGTTGGGATTATTTCTCCTATTATCACCCATCTTGGTGAATATATTGAGGTTATATTATTCGGAGATATTTAAGGAGTTTCCAGTGAACAATGTAAGGATGCTATGTGTCTATAGTTACATCAGCTATTAACTTAATAACTTGGAATTAATTATTTTTGGGAAGCAATTCAGAAAGGAAGGCAGCTGGTTTGGGAATAGGTCAAGGTCAAAGTCAAAGTAAACTTTATTGTCAATTCAAATAATGCAACAAATAGTTACACAGAGGATTGAAATTGCATTTTCCCCATACTCCAAATGTGCAAGTAATATTTATAACACATACAGACTATTTACCAATAAAGATAGACAATGGACATATACATTATATAAAATATAAAATATTCACAGTATGCCAGAGGGTAGTAAAATTTTAAGGTATGTTATTAAGGTGCAATAATAAAGGTGCAATATAGAAAAGTGCAAATAGCATACTGCAGACATTGAGTTAAAGTTATTTTGACAGTCAGTTGGTCTTTGTTTGTGTAATGTTCATGGAATTTTCTTGAGTGTGTTGAGTACTCTGATGGCCTGAGGGTAAAAGCTGTTTTTGAATCTGGTGGTTTTGCTCTGCATGCTGCGGTAGCGCTTGCCGGATGGTAGGAGGGTGAAAAGTTTGTGTGCTGGGTGGGTGGTGTCTTTGATGATATTGGTTGCTCTCTTGTGACAGCGAGATGGGTATAAGTCCTGGATTGCTGGTTGGGGTGATCTGGTGATCTTCTCCGCTGTCCTCACCACTCTCTGTAGGGCCTTCTGGTCAGCAGCAGAGCAACTGCCATACCAGACTGAGAGACTGCTGGTAAGAATGCTCTCAATGGCACCCCTGTAAAAAGTGGTGAGGGCAGAAGGGGGGAGGTCGGCTCTCCTCATCCATCGAAGGAAGTGGAGGCGTTGCTGTGCTTTCTTGACTAGGGAGATGGTGTTGGTGGACCATGTCTGATCATCTGTGATGTGCACTCCCAGGAACTTGGTGCTTTTCACAGACTCCACTGCACTGCCATTGATGGTGAGTGGGGTGTGTGCTGTCTGTTTCTTCCTAAAGTCCACAGTTATTTATTTTGTTTTATTGACATTGAGTTGAAGGTTATTGATGTCACACCAGTTGATGAGTTGTTGTACCTCCTCTCTGTAGGCTGAGTCATCATCGGTCCATTCAAGACCACAAGAAATTGCAGGGAATTGTGAATGCTGCCCAGGCCATCGTGCAAACAAACCTCCCTTTCATAGACTCCACCTGCACTTCACGTTGCCTTGGAAAGCTCACCATGATATTCAAGCAAAAGTCTCACCCTGGACACTCCCTCTTCACTCCTCACCCATCAGGCAAGAGGTACAGAAGTGAGAAAATGCATACGTCCTGATTCAGGGACAGCATCTTTCCAGGTGTTATCAGACAACTGAACCATCCTATCATTAACTAGAGAGTGGTCCTGACCTACCATCGACCTCATTGGGAACCCTCGGACTACCTTTAATTGGACTTTACTGGAATTTATCTTGCTCTAAACATTATTCCTTTTATCCTGCATCTGTACACTGTGGTTGACTTGATTGTAATCATGTATAGTCTTCCCATTGACTGGATAGCACACAACAAAAAGGTTTTCACTGTACCTCGGTATATGGAACAATAAGCATAAACTGATGTTCTGTTTTTATCCCACAAAAATCTTGAGTGTGCCACTGTAACACTTTTACTTTCATTGAATAGGATTAGTCATAGAGAATCATAGATAGAATCATAGATAGTCATAGAGTGATACTGATCTCTTAAAATTGAAGGATCTCTTTAATTTCTGGTGAATCTCAAAGCTATTAGATTTTTCTATATAGTTATTGTCATCCCTCAATTAACGGTGAAGCACTCTGAATCTTTTGGAAAATAACTGCAGCGTAGCACAAACATGCAAGTGACTTTAATTTCATTGTTAAATTGTTCATTTGGAGGTCCAATTAACTTTCATGAGATATAATAGGATAAGTAATGGAAGCTGGGAAATAACCCATTAACATTGTCATGGATAAAGACATATGAACATGTCTCCATCATTCAGCATGTCAGTGTAAAAACCCCCTTTGCTGTAAGCATTAAAGGTCTGTCGAACTGCGGTGATCTAATCCGCGAGTTCAGATGAGTATGCCCTCGACTCATATTTGCAGCATGGTCAACACGAGGTCCTAGGAGGTCTATGTAAATGGCCTGGCCCACTTACGTGTCCTTGGCACTCAAATTACACGACCTCATGGTCGCGTTGAGGCGCACGGGCATCGTGTGGCTGCGCGGGGCCGGTCCCACTGAGAAATCTTTGCGCGCCAACGGCCTGTCGCAGAACTGATGGTCAAAGTGGGACAGGCCCAAGACCATGGCGCGACACAACGTCTCACCTCCAACAGCAGCAGAAGCAGACAAACGATCGCCGAACTCGGCCTGAGGCTCACGGCCGTTGCGGTCCGGATCCGCCACCACTTCTACTCCCAGAGCGGGGCCAAGAAAATTGAAGATAGAGATAAAATGCTGGAGTGACTCAGCGGGACCGGCAGCATCTCTGGAGAGAAGCAATGGGTGACGTTTCGGGTCAAGACCCTTCTTTCAGACTGAAGAAGAGTCTCGACACGAAACGCACCCATTCCTTCTCTACAGAGATGCTGCCAGTCCCGCTGAGTTACTCCTCCATTTTGTATCCATCTTCAAATTACATCACGCACTCCAGACGGCTGTGTGTACGCATGAAATCGTACGCAATCTTCACGGGATCGTCGCGGCTCAACGCGACCGCGAGGTCACGTAATTTGCATGCCAAAGACACGTTAGTGGGACAGGCCCTTTACTATCCTTCATGCTCAAGAGTAGGCCCCGCATACTCGAGGCCTCAGCTAGGTTGCGACGTATTGTTCAACATGTTGAAAAATGCCTGCGAGTAAAAAAAGGTTGCCATGGAAAAAAACAATACTCATAGGTTTAGTCGAAGTAGGTTGCATTAGGTCGGCATGTTATTCGTAGGTAATCGAGGGTAGTCATAGGTAATCAAAGGTAGTCGAAGGTAGTCATAGATAGTCTTCAACATGGTCGAAGGGAGGTCGAAGGAGATCGAAGGAGGTCGTCTTCATTCTCCACTATTCGGTGTCCAATTTTCCAGAAGCTAGTCGAAGTTACTCTTCAACATAGTCAAAGGAGGTCTTCTACATAGTCGAAGGAGGTCTTCAACGTGACATTTTTTCAAACTGTCCTAAACTCTTCTAAAACCTCTATTTTAATTTGGTTTATTCCTTTGTCAAAACAACATCAGCACAGCATTGATAATCACAACTGAACATTCAGTGGACCCATTTAACCTTGCTCATTTTAATGTTCTAGTACATGTTGTGAACTAACAATATGTAAATCCCACGTATTTATCAGTGACAATTGCATTTCAATACAAAAATCTTGAGTAAATAACTATATGTTTTGTTGATGCAGATAGCCTTTTGACTTTTTTTGCAACTGCTTTCAAAAACATGATGGGGTCGATATTTCTCTTTGCTTGATAACACTACACTGGTACCAAAACATCGGCTGCTGGTGTATTTGTTTTCAATCTGACTGGAACAAAAGCTTGCTTGGGGCCAGAGAGTATTAAGGCACAAATGCAAGTAACCAAAAGCAAATGTTTCTTCTGTTTCAAATAATTTGTTCAGCAGCAAGTTAAAAGGAAAATGTCATGTTGGGGATTCTGAAAATCACCACTGTGCCCTTTTGTTTACCAGGTGGATTGTCAATAAACTGATTTGTACTAAATAAGAATACTCCTTTGAATAGAATAGAATAGTATGTATTTTATTGTCATTCAAACACCTTGGTTTGAACAAAATTGCATTTCTAGTCTTAACATTGCAAAAAAAAACCAAGACCCACATTTAACACAATTTACACAAACATCCATCACAGTGAATCTCCAACACCTCCTCACTGTGATGGAAGGCAAAAGTCTTATCCCTTCCCTTTGTCCTTCTCCCGCGGTCCAGCAGTCCAACTGCAATGTCGAGGTGACTGGGGCTCCCGATGTTAAAGCCCCCGGCTCCCGATGGTAAGTCCTGCAGCCGTGAAGCCATGCCAGGCAATGTTAGGACCCGCTCCTAGTCATTTAAACCCCGCTATTCCAGCGGGAGAAGTTGCCGTTGCGGGAGCTCCGAAAAGTGGTCTCCCATCAGGGACCTGCGAGCTCCCGATGTTCCTGTCCACCAGACCTGCGGCCGGAGTCTCCGAAACTCTGAAGTCGGGTTGCAGCCGTGCGCCAACACAGCTTTTCCCGTTCCGAAATTGGCCAGCTCCGTGATGGCAAGTCCGCTGGCTCCACGACTGGAGCTCTCAGTTTGGTTCCGGCCGGAGGCTGCCGCCAGTCCATGAAGTTAGGCCCAATGACATCGGAGACCCGACAGGAAAAAAAGTCGGGTCTCCCGTACAGGGAAGAGATTAAACGGTTTCCCCCACCCCCCACATATACACAGCTAAAAAACTAGAATCAACACATACATTTAATGAGTCAAAAAATAAAAAAAAGACAGACAGACTGCATTCGAGCCGCTGCCGTTAGGCACCGCCACAAATCACCACTTAGATGCTGTTTCAGACAGAAAACCTCTTCCATCTGTGAATATGCTCATTATCAATGCATACGGTGTTAGCTTTGATACAATTAGATTCACTGTAACCCAGAACAATCATTAACCATTTGAATTATATTTATCTGTTCCAAGTATTGCAATGATACAATTTTTCATACATTTACTTTCCACAATCTGAACATCCAAAAATATTAATATGCACCAAATGAAATGACATTCAGACTCTCACTATCTTTTACTTACCTGCTCAATCATGAACCATGTGCCTACAAACAGAGACCAAAGACCTTGAATGCACATCTTGTTGTGTTTGCTTAAGAAGATTTCATAAAGACAAGAACATGGTGATACTGGCCATGCAGAAAACAAATATATCTTATCGGTCGGAAATGCAAGAAACCCAAGGTTTTATATCTGTACTTCTATATTGCTCAGGAAATTGGTTGAGGATTTCTTGTTCATTGCTGAAGCTAAATCTCAAAAACAATACAGCTTCCTTTCAGTTTCCTTCACCTGAGTCTTAAACTGAAAGCTCTTGTTATGCTGCACTATGACATTTATGTCACATATTTATCAGCAGTGAACCAGAGAGGATTTATCACCAGAGTACAAACGTATGTTTGGTGATCACAGCAAATATACTGGTGGAATGTTCACTGTGAAATTTTAGTTTAGTTTAGTTCATTGTCACATGTACCGAGGTACAGTGAAAAGCTTTTGTCACATGCAAACCAGTCAGCGGAAAGACTATACATGACAATCGAGTTTATCCGCAGTGTATGGATAAATGAAAAAAGGAATCACGTTGAGTGTAAGATAATTCCAGTAAGATCCAATTAAAGATAGTCGAGGGTCTCCAGTCAGGTAGATAGTAGCTCAGAACATTCCTCTAGTTTTAGATAGGGTGATTCAGTTGCCTGACTACAGATAGGATGAAAATGTCTCTGAATCTGAAGATGTGTGTTTTTACACTTCTACACGTCTTGCCCGATGGGAGAGGGGAGAAGAGCGAGTAACCAGGCTAAGACTTGTCCTTGATTATGCGGGTGGCTTTGTTGAGGCAGTGTGAAATGTAAATGGAAGGGAGTTTGCTTTGTGTGATAGTCTGGGCTGCGTCCACAATTCTCTGCAATTCCCTGCGCTCTTGGATGGTGCTGTTCCCAAACAATGTTGTGAAGCATCCCAATAAAATGCTTTTTGTGGCACATCTGTAGAAGTTGGTGAGAGATGTTGGGGACATGCCAAACTTCCTAAGCCTTCTAAGGAAGTAAAAGGTGGTGGCGTGACCACTCACTTCATTAAGAATCCTTCCAGGGCATGAGGAATGGCATAACTCACTTAGAGAAGGACATTGCAGTTTCAAGCACCCTTGCTGTAATTGCAGAAAGGGTCAAATTCGTATTAAGGTAAGCTACAATTACATTGCTTTGTTTATGGGTAGTTTAATATTAGGTTATATCACACTAGGAATGGGAATATCTAGAATAATAATTTAATATAGTTTCCCTGGGGAAAATAAAAGGCAGATAATTGTCATATTATAATCAATATACAGTATGTCCATTAATTTGACATTAAACATCAATCCTGTAACATTTTGAAGTAGTTTTGTCATCAATACTGACTGTTCAGTCAATCTTGTCATTAACGATATAACAAGACAATCCTTTGTCAATTTGAAGGATATGTATTGAGTCAGCTTGAAAATCCCAGGCATAATTCCCGTTACAGAATTGTACAGCAATGTTTACTTCATATGTAGAATTGCATCTATACTGCAAGTAGAATGCATTTTCCTGAAATCTTTCTAATGAGAAACATTTCTGCAACGTTTTAATCTCTTCCTTGAACGGGGATGTGACCTTTTCCTTGTCGTGTCTCAGTTTAGATGGGGCCTAACATCATGCAGCTGGCGGCCTCCAACCGGAATCGACCTGAGGGCTCCAGTCGTAGAGCCTGTGGACTTACCATCACGGAGCTGGCTGTCATTGGAGGCTGTAGTGGTGGTGGGTCTGTGACTCAAATTCGATGCTTCGGAGGCTTCGGCCGCAGGCCCTGTGGACGGAAAAATCGGGAGCTCTCAGGTCCCGGGTAGGAGACCGATTATCGGGAGCTCCCGCAATCGCAACTTCACCTTCCCTGTATCGCGTGGTTTGAATCGGCCCATCGCAGGGGTTTACATTGTCCGGCACGGCTTAATCGGCCGCGGGACTTACCATCGCTCACCAGGGGCTTTAACATCAAGAGACTCGATCGCTTCGATGCAGCAGTTTGACTACCTGACCGCGGGAGAAGAACAGGGAAGAGATAAGACTTTTGCCTTCCATCACAGTGAGGAGGTGTTTGGAGATTCACTGTGATGGTTGTTTGTGTGCAACTGTGTTAATTGTGTGTTTTTGGGGGGTTTTTTTGCTGTTATAACTGCAGGGAACAAAATTTTGTTCAAACCTTTTTTTGTTTGAATGACAATAAAGGCATTCTAATTAGTTAACATGTTTAAGAAAATTGTGTGTACCAATTGGAACTGAACAGTTAATAATAAGAAATCAAAAGAGAACCAGAAAATGTATCAATGCAGAGAGATATTTACAATGTTTGAGATATTATAAAATGGTTAAAGGATCAGCAACAGTAGAACTTGAGAAGATACAAATGCAAACTATTGAAATAAATGTGAGAGGATAAGGCATAATACAATGAAACTGTGGAACCCAATCGCATCATATTGCAAATGAAATGTGTTAATTCAGTAATTCATGAAGAGTGCCGTCTATCAGAATCTATAGGGAGCTTGGTACCTGGCCAAGTCAACATGTTTCAACTGCCTGCTGTTCTCTACTGGAGGAGGAGGAGGTCAAATCCAAACACTTCATAGCTTCAACAGTGCAAACAATAGTTTTAATTCTGAGGGGGTATGCATCAGCCATGGTAGTTCTGATTGATCTGGAGGCTAAGAAGTTCAGGGCTATTGTGCATATTATCTCCCAGCAAACGCACTTAGAGCTGAGGTCCGGGCCTGGAACGTGTGCCCACCTCACGTAGCACATCTCATTGATGACCAGTTCAGAGAATGTCAGCCTGCAGGTACAGGGTTAGGAAAGTTACTCTGAAATATGCTCCTCACCTGACCTATGTTTGTGATGAATGCTCTCTGCTCAAAGAGCAAACTGCAAACTGCTGGAGGAAATTCTACAGGTCAGGCAGCATCTGTGGAGGGAAATCTATGGCTGATATTTCATATTGAGACTCTGCATCAGGACCTGACAGAGAGGGAGGATAGCCTATAAGAAGGCCCCATGCTCCACTCCTCCCTCTCTGCTGTTTACACTGACTACCCTTTCTCTATGTTCTCAGTCCTGACGTAGGGTCTAGATCTGAAAAGTCGACCATTCCTTACCTTCCACAAATGCTGCCTGGCCCATAGAGTTCCAACAGCTGTTTGATTTTTGCTCTGGATTGTAACATCTGCTTCCTCTTGTGTCTCTACTCAAAGAGTCTGCATTTGACATACTTCTTGATTTGCAATTATCAGGCAGTTCAAATAGGATGATTTGGCCATATAAGAAGTATTTCATATATTCTGATGAACTGCACACTTGAATGACTGAAATAAAATATGTCACTTGCAAGTCGTTGCAATTGCATTCACCTGATTCTCTCCCTCATCACTTGTCCTGTCCGTGCATGGAACCTTTATTCAGAACTGCTCCTATATTCTTGGGCACCTGTTGGGACACTACAAAAGCATCTTTAATCCAAGATCGGCTAAAAACATGTCTGCCAGCCTGGCTGCTCCAAAGTTTGGTCGTGCAAGCACACTCCAAGTCATAAACTTCTGATTCTCTTTAACTGGCACTGGTGTGGGATCACTATCTGCTGTACAGGCCTGAGTGCCTGCTTGATGCCCTTGCCATGTGTCAGATATTCACACAGTAGACAGCAAAGCAGGGTTGCTGCAAAATGAGCATGTTAGTAAACTGAACTCATCCTTGTTTGTTATGAGAGCATGCACAGGTCTTTGACCACAGGAATCAACATCACATGCCTCGTGGCAAGGATTAAAACACCAGCTACTGTTTGTGATTGAGACCACAGAAACAAGGACACCTTGCACATTAAATTACAAACTTCAAAGTCTATATCCCCATAGATTATCAATGTATTTCTCATCGTAACTCTTTACATTTCATGTGTCATAAAAATGAAATATACAAAAAGCCCTCATAACAATGAGGTTTAGAAAATAAAACAGAACACATTTATAGAGAGCATTGCATGTCTAATATGCAGCATTGTATTCAATTTTGGGCATTGTAGTATACTATAATGACAAAAGCATAGTACAATGCTCCCTATTAGTTAAGTCCAATGCTCTCCATAAATTATGTCTTTTTTATTTTCTTAACCTCATTGTTATGCAGTTTGTCAACCCTTCAGCTGCTCAGATTGTTTTGTGATCATAGAAACTACATTTAATGAGTTCCCTTAAGTCCACTGTCCACTGCAACATTGGCTTAATGCCTTGAACACTCAGTTCATTTTCTAATCTATCAGTGTCGCATGTTGAATTGTACAATCTTGAATTTTCGATCACTTTTGTAATTATATGATCTCCTCAGTTCACTCTACATTATTGTTTAACACCATGTTCGTAAATTTGTACGTAATTGTTAGAAAGTTGGCCTCAGTCATTCCAAATGTTCTGAAGATTGGTTCTATTGAAGTTACTGGAGATGAATTGTGAAAGTGAAGTAACAATGTTGTAGAGGTCACAAAATGAACGCAGAAACTGGATTCTGGTGCAAAATAAATTGTTGCAGGAACTCAGCAAGTAAGGCAGCATCTGCAGAGTCACGGTGATAGGTGACATTTCAGGTCAAGACCCTGTATCAGAACAGAGAATTTAGAGGGAAGAAAGCCATTATAAAGAGGGGAGGGGGTGGTGGAGGGGGGATACAGGGTGTGATAGGTGGAGCCAGAAGTGGGGTGTGATGGGCAAATACAACACACAGATATGATTCACATTGCATGTTTAGTATATATGATCAAACATGAATAGTTAACCATTTGATGCCTCTGATCCCAGATACATCTTTTTTTATGTGGAGTATGAACATTTTGGAGCCCAGCACTGGCCATAGCAGAACTCTATTTATTGTTGCCAACAGGTCAGAAACTGCCAATTATCTCAGTTCCTGAACCCCAAGAACCATCAAGTGTTCCATGAATTAATGTGTAAGACATATACGACTTCAAAGTATGGTAATTCTCTATACCAAATATATTTTAAAAAGGTATTGCAGATTACATTTTATCCCAGTTTTATAAATTAATTTTAATTGTGTAATGTCCTACTTTAAAAAAAAAATGTTTAAGGTAACATTCCTGCCTGAGCAAACATCAGCCCTTTTCCTGTCTGGTGTCCATGTCAGCTGTTTGCTACAAGGTTTAAGTTTCCAAAGTCATAATGTTTCAATTACATCCCATATGATTCAATAAAATGTCAGTGGCCACAATGTGCATTTTAGGTGAATGATTTCCCACTGCCTGCTTTCTTCCTGCTTTCTGTTACTGAACAAAGTAAAACCTGAGACAAGTTGGTATTTCTAAAATGCTTCTTGAGACGGCAGCTCCAGCTCCAGCTCCGTAACGAACGAGGGTTCCCTCAAAGTCGGCAGCTCCAGCTCCGTTATTCTTGGAGGATCCAGCCCATCGGCTCTGGAGGTCATCCCGGGGTTTCCAGGTACAGTACCTGCGTTCCTCCGTCGGGTCGGATGATTTCCAGCCAGCGTGGAAAAGTTTAAAGTCCGGGGCTCCGGCAGCTGCTTTTTCAAGTACTATTTTTCAAGCAATTCTTGAAATATATTATAAATTGCACAGTGCCTATTCAACTTTCCAGATTTGTTAGCAAAGCTACCATTGTGCACTCGCCCTGCTGTTTTTGCTACTCCAATAGAGGCTGTCCAGGGGCCATGGCAGGATTCTGTCCCCGTGAAGTGTTTGTGACAGTTTGCAAGTTGGAAATGCAGTGGTGAACCAAGTTATCCACTCGGGAGAAAACACCTGCAGCCCCTCATGGTTCATACCCCCGGCCTCCCAAATACTTCTTTGTATGTACGGACCAAACATGTCGGGCATTTGTAAACTGTAAAAAGCTGTACCAATCTACTTGAAATTTTATTTCATTGCCAATCTATTTATTTTTTAATTATACCAATGAGATGATTTTTTTCAACCTGGATCAAAGTTGGATGAATGCTTGTGAGCAGAAAGCAAATTGAAAGCAGAGACTGGAGATGGTGGAAACTTGAGCAAAAAGCAGACTGTGGGAGAGCCGGTCAGGGCATCTGAAATCCATTTTCCTCCACAATGCTGCCAGACCTGTGGGAGTCTTCCAACCTGTTGTTTTTTTTAATGGCAGCATCTGTTATTTCAAAAAGCTGCACAATTCCAAATAGAATTTCATCCATTGCCCCTCCACAGATATGCCTCAAAAGCAGTTTTTATCATCAGGTTAGGAATTTTTCAGACATTGGCACACTGTTTAAAAATTAGGATTGAATGTATATCTGAATTGATGCTGCCATTTCATTATCGTGGACATTTAATAAAGACGTCTTCTGTGTCTTCTTTAGATAAGCAGGCTGACAATGATGGAACTCATGTTTTAATTACATAAACAGATGTGAATTTGTGTAGATATAAATTTAACGACACTGTTTATGTCAAAATATAGAACTCTCATGCCAAGACAACTGTTAATATGTAGACGTTAGTACATCTTACTGCAACACATTTCTGGAGTGTGTGCTTATTTATCATTATGCCTTTGCATGCACTGTTTGAAATAACACAGTAGCACCAGCTGTTTAACAAAACAGCTGGATCATGTGTTGAGATTGTGCTTGAAAAGGTAGGCTATATTTTCTTGAATGCTATTGATGTGAGAAGTCATTAAGACACTATTATATGATTGTCCCTTTTAGATTATTTTCAAATGTAAATACACTTGTTGATGGATAAACTCCCTGCATGTTTATAGCATCAAAGTGAAGTAAAAGTGAAATACTAGTCCCTAAGAGAATTAGAATCAAATTAATCTGCAGAGTAAATATAATAGTTTCTGCAAGTTATCCATTAAATGTTAGTACTTTGCCATTGCTAGATTTATTTTCCTTATCTCCCCCTACTTCAAGTATGATACGCCCCCCACCCCCACATGATCATTCTACAAATCTCTTGATCCACTACCATGTCCGTCCACACTAATGCCATAACAATTTCTACCCCTGCCCATTTAGAGGGAGGTTGACCAACTGATCATTAACCCCCACCATATCCTGTTATCCTAATGTCCACTCCAAGAATCTCACCTTTAACATTGGCTCAATGTTAACCATAACCATAGAAGCTTAATCATAGAAGTAACAAGTGAACCAAAGGCACATGAGTGAATAAAGTTCCAGACCTATTCTAGGGTGCAGAGCTCTCTTGGAAAACACATTTTCACACATTTGTAGCACTTCAAATTTTAAAAGAGAGCAATAGGTTTTTAAAAATATTGGCAGCTAGCTGGATGCTATTCATATTTTGTAACTACATTTAAGGTTTACACTAAGATTTATACACATTTGTCTCAATAGGATGGATTGGGTTGGGATTTAATACTCATGTATAATAATCAAAACAAGGCAAATAATCAAGTTTATAATCTAATTAAATATAACTGAAAGAAAAAACAAATGTGATTAGCCTAGGAAAAAAATGAGTGAGTGATGAGGAACTAGTTAGATGCTGAATTTCACAGATGTGTTATAAATCTTTGCAGCACCTGCCTATTTCAATTTGTTTGCATCCAAAAAAAGTCCCATTCATATCCGTAATCCCTAGAAGGACAATTTCGAAATTTGGGGAAAACTGCTGTAGTTTTCTTGTGATAACATTCAGAGGATTTTATTCAATAGTTCCTGAGATTGGTTGCAAAGCACAGTTAGTTTGCACCCTTCAAGTCTAATGTGGGGTCCCACTGCAACTTCTGACACTATGCTGTCTCTTCATTTCCCCAGTGAGGGGGCATAATCACAAGTTTTTTGTTTCAGTTAAAGCCACCCTGAAACCTGTGGAAGTACTAAGGAAGGAGAGACCAGAAACAGCCTGCAACCTAAAGTGAATGGAAACCTCAGCAGCAGACAGGAGGAGATGGAGAACAGGATTTTTTAAAATATTCAAGGGGTTTACAACACTTCCCATATAGGCTCAGAAGACAATAGACATAGTAGTTAAAACTAGAAATGTGGCATGAAACACTTGGACACCAATGTAATGGAATATTCCTTTCCAATGCCTTCACAGTTAAGAGCAATAGTAGGAGAAATCTGGATGAATTCTTCCTGTACAATTCCACTTTGGAAGGAATGAGTCATGCAGAAGTTCATGCTGTTAATAAATGTGGCAACCTGTAGTAATGCATTTTTGACTGGACTGAGATTACAGCTGTGGAAGTATTACTTCATTCAAGGTGGGAACAGTTGGCTGAGTTTGGTGAGGATGTGCTTATTCACACTGACAATTCACAGGTTGTACCAGAGAGGTTAAAATAGGGAAACCTTGTCTTTAACATCTTGAATGGTTATGGTTTCTGTTTGAGACTCCTTTTTCCCATTTCCCTCCTGCTTCTTCGAAGAGTTTTCCCTGCATTTCACACCCTCATCATAATGTGCATATGTGTCTGTGCATGTTCAGCACATTTCCTTATAGGGTGGTTAACGCAAATTATCCAGAAATGGGCACCAATATATTTTAGAAGCCTAAAAACACTTCTTTAGCAAATAATTCTGTTCTTTGGAGGAATTATTAATCCTAAGGAAATTTAATTGAGAGGGAAAGCTAAGTCGCAATTATAAAATACAATTATGGCATTTATTATAAAATGCTACATATATAATTGGTTGGCAGGTACAAATAAAGATGCACTGTCACGTGTGAAGTCTTAATTATTTATGGAACTCTAGTATCTAGCTCCAGTGCATAAACAGACACATATTCATTTTCAAAAAAACAATTACACTACTTTCTTCATTACCTCTGAGCGATATTTAAATAGTTTATATTCAACTTATTTCATGAGTGCAGTTTCCTCCGTTATAACAACACAATGCTAAATAACTGTGAGCAGTGATGCAGGAAATTGGCAAATAGGGTTTGCCTGTGAATATATTACTGGCATAACAAACAAAATGCAAAAATAGAAATTAAATCAAGAATCAAATTGGCACATTTGGAGCTGGAATTTCATTGGAACTTCATGTTCTGCATCATTATAACTAAAAATATCTGAAACACAAGCAGGCATAAGGAGACTCCAAATAAAGATTGGGTGATCACTTTGCAGAACACCTGCATTCAGTCTTCAGGAGTGATCCTGGGCTTACAGTTGTACTTAAACTTATTCACATTCCGATCTTCACCCGATGACCTCCTGCATGGTAACAATGCAGGCTTGAGGAATCACGCCTCATCTTCTATCTGAACATGTTGCAGACTTCTGGACTCATTATTGTCCAACTATAGGTAACACGTTATTTCTGTTAATATCCAAAGTGGTCATTTTGGCATAGCATCATTTTGGCTAAGATTTATTTTGTATGGTCAGGCCACCTGAGTAAATCCTACAACTGTACTATTACATAGATAAGGAAGTTAAACCTGATCTTAACTGCTACTTCACTGCCACAATGAATCCACTGGTCTCACCCTATCAGAGATAAACCCTCTGTTCTATTCACCATTCCCCCACAATTGTTGCTACCTAAAACAAACTGTTTTTCTCATTTTCCCAGTTCTAATGAAAAGCTTCAGTCCAGAAATGTTAAATATTTCCACAGATGTGGGCAAACCTGCTAAGTATTTTCAGCATGTACACAAAAATGCTGGAGAAACTCAGCAGGTGCAGCAGCATCTATGGAGCGAAGGAAATAGGCGACGTCTCGGGCCGAAACCCTTCTTCGGCCCGAGATGTCGCCTATTTCCTTCGCTGCATAGATGCTGCTGCACCCGCTGAGTTTATCCAGCATTTCTGTGTACCTTCGATCTTCCAGCATCTGCAGTTCCTTCTTGAACACAAGTATTTTCAGCATGTTCTGTTTATATTTCCAGCATCTGAATTTTAGTTTTGATTTTCATCAAAATTCGATTGTCTCAAATATACTCAGTACCTGAGCCCCCATAGCCCTCTTGGGTAGAGAATCCCAAAGATTTGTTTCTCATTTCTGTCCTGAATAGATAACCCTTGTCTTGGGATTGTGACCCTGATTTTAGAGAGCTTGGCCAGGGGGAATCGTTATCTTTGACCCATCCTGTCAACCCCTCTAAGAATTTTATTTGTTTCAGTGCATAATTTCACCTCATACAACAAAGACAACACTCTAGGAAACAATGTGAAGGAGCCAGAAGAAGGGTCTGGACCCATAATGTCACTCATAAGTTTTCTCCGGAGATGCTGCCTGACTGGTTGAGGTAGTCCAGCACTTTGAGTCTATCTTTGTTATAAACCAACATCTGCATTGCGTTGTTTCTACATGAAGGATAACTTAATTGTAATTACTGAAGTATTGACCTGATTCCAATGACTCAATCCAAAGGAATTTTAATTTTCCAATCCACCCACTATCCTTTTTTTTTCTCCATCTGCATTGGTGTTACCTCCTTCACTTGCTGGAAAAACTAAAGATTCTTAGTGAAGTAATTTCAATTGCAATACTTAAATCTCACTTATGATAGTAGCTCTTAAAATTAATGGTTCTGTTATATTGAACACATCAGTAATTTTAATGATAATTCTACCTCTTGTATCAGGTGCAGATCAAATACTCAACAAGAAACACTATACCGCATACTCAAATAATTAATCATACATTTCTGAACTGATGCCTATCTATTTTATGATGAAAGAGGCAATCAGACCAGTTTGAGAGATGATCCCCCTCTCTATATGCGTGCTGAAACAATTTGTCATTTAATGAGTTCCTGAAGTGCCATTATACCTGCTGATTTTTTTAAAGACAATCAATTGGAGCAATTAGTTTTATTTCCAACAGGAGTATGTATAGCAAATAAAGATGTAAAATATGCTGATTATATCAACTGCTAATTAACAGTAAGCAATGCAATGGAAAACAACAGAGAAATTGTTTTTGATCGTAGTTTTGTTAAGACTGATACGACTCGAGCAGCATCGGTCCATAGAAGTTTCCCTATTTAACTTGATTCATGGTTAAACCGCAACCCTTTCTGCATAATTATAAGCTTTGATGGATGGACATACAAGGAACTACAGATGTTGGTTTAGGCAGATTGTTGGACAAAGACCAGAGATCAAAAAACAAATTTTGTGAGATATGTATAGAAGAAATGCAAATTGGGAAGCAAGAGGAAGGAATATATGTATACCAAAGGGGAAGAGGATAAGCAGGTGTGAGTCCAGGTGGGGTACAGGGAAGGGGGGGGGGGGGGGGGGGGGGGGCAAGGAAGGATTGACAATAAGTAAGTTACCCAAAGTTGGAGAATTCACTGTTCCTACTGTTAGGGCAAAAGCTATTCAAGCAGAAGATCAGGTTTTATCCTCCAGTTTATGTCTGATATTGGATGATTCCCAGCACAGAGAAGTCAGTATGGAAATTTGAAGAGGAGATAAATAGACCCAGCAGGCCTTGGCTGATCGAGTGCATGTGTTCGGCAACATGGTTGTCGACTCTCTGCTTGGGTCTTGACAATATAAATGCCCATCGATCTGTCAGGCGTCTTAAAAATTATAAGTGACAATCAATCAATCATTATTACCCGGTCTTTCCTTTTCCCACTGAGGTCCATGTTGAGTATCCATCACCAGTTCACATTAACAAAATTCTATGCTATCCCACTTTCACATCCATTTCCTACACACTGGGGGCTATTTATATAGGCTAACTAGACTAAGTGGGACCCGTAGGGTCCCATGTTCACACGGGAGGGCTGATCCACCAACACAATATTCCACCTCTCCACCAATTCCAATATTGGTGGCCAGTGGAGGGGTGGGAGGGGGCGCACTTTCTGGAGCGCTAGTATTGGTGTTGTGGGCTGAAGGGACGGGTTTCCAGAGGGCTAGTATGGACATTGTGGACCAAATGGATTCTTGGGGTGGCAGCTCAGTCACTCATGACTGATGTGCTGGCAGCTCACTCACGGCTGGTGGGCTGACAGTTGACTCACGGCTGGTGGGCTGACAGTTGACTCACGGCTATTCCTTGAAATTCCATTTCAAGCAGGGTGCAAGGCCACCAAATACAATGCAGTTTCCTACCAAATCAAGCAGGGTGCAAGTCCACCAAATTCAAGTGCAGTTTCATACCACTTCAAGCAGGGTGCGTCCATCAAACTCAAGTGCAGTTTCATACCACTTCAAGCAGGATCCAATTCCACCAAACTCAAGTGCAGTTTCATACTACTTCAAGCAGAATGCAAGACCTCCAAATTCAAGTGCAATTTCCTACCACTTCAAGCAGGGTGCAAGGCCACCACACTCAAGTACAGTTTCCTACCACTTCAAGCAGTTCATTGGCTATATTTAAGAGGGAGTTAGATGTGGCCCTTGTGGCTAAGGGGATCAGAGGGTATGGAGAGAAGGCAGATACGGGATACTGAGTTGGATGATCAGCCATGATCATATTGAATGGCGGTGCAGGCTCAAAGGGCCGAATGGCCTACTCCTGCACCTAATTTCTATGTTTCTATGTTTCTATGTTAAGCAGGGAGCAGCCACACCAAATACGTGCAGTTTCATGCCATTTCAAGCAGGGTGCAAGGCCACCAAATTCAAATGCAGTTTCTGACCATTTCATGCAGGGTGCAAAGCCACCACATTCAAATGCAGTTTTATACCATTTCAAGCAGGGTGAAACCACCATAAAACCACACAAAACGCCAGTAAAGACCACATAAACACCACAATCACAGTTCAGTAGACATTCAGTGTGTTCAGTTGATTCACATCTCAGATAGTCATGACCTCTCCCTCCCCCATCTTGCAGACTGAGCCACCCCCACAATTCTGGATTTTATAATCCATCCCCCTTCATGGCATGATTGACTGGAGAAAGATTCTCAACATTTGTCAAACACTAATAACACTTTTATTTTTCATTGATGGGAAGAATCCTCTGCACCTGATGAGTGGAGGGGGACTGAGTAAGATGGCCAAAAATCACAGCCGTAAGTGGTAGCGTTTTATCTAAAATCAATATACAGTGCAAACAGGAATTTGTTAAGTTTAGACTATTAATCATGCTGTAGCTCAAACCAACCACCACACCAACCGTTTGCTGTGCTTTAGCTGAAACCAACTACCACACCAACCATTTGCTGTGCTTTAGTTCAAACCGACCACCACACCAACCATTTGTGGTGCTTAGTTTAAACCAACCACATTTTAATTTTCAAACCACATTAAGGGCATTTAAGGTCAGTAAAACCACACACTCAGTTTAGTAGACATGTGTTCAGTGTTATTCACAGCTCAGACTGAGAGATGTGACCCTCTCGCTTCCCCCAACTTGCAGAGGCTGACTGAGGCATTCAACACTTCAGTGTTTTATAGTCCCTCCAGAAGGGGCGTGGCCTTCAGGAGAGAGAATCTCAACATTTTTTAAACATTAATAACTCTTTTACTTTTCATCGATGGGAAAAATCCTCTTGTCCTGCGCAGTGGAGGGGGACTTTGAGTAAGATGGCCAAAAAATCACAGCCTTAAGTGGCAGCGTTTTTTCTAAAGTCAATATACAGAACAACAGGAAGTGGTCAAGATCAGGCTTTTAGTAATATAGATTAGCCGACAAATCTACATGTTTTTGGAATGTGGGTGGAAACCAACGCACACAAAGAAAGCCCATGCACTCACAGGGCGAATGCCCTAACTCCATACAGACAGTTACCAAGGTCAGGATTGAACATGGGTTTCTGGCATTGTGAGGCAGTGACACTACCAGCCGCACCACTATGCTGCCTGTAATGGAAGTAGCTTAGTAATAGTGTAAAATAACCAGCTCAATGTGTTACTTTTATTTATTGCAGTATTATAATTGACTGAGTATAACTTAAATCTTCTTTGTCAAAATGTTTATATATTTGTATTATCTATTGTATTTTGACATTATTGCAAAACTCAGATTTTCTCTATGACTTTGCAAAGCAGAATAACATAGACATGCACAACCCTAATGAATACCAGTAATGCACAAAATCCAGTAGATAATGCTCTGCAAGCTGGAAACAGCATCACAAACTTATCCAAGATGTTTAATATCTTGAAGTTAAAAATGGGTAAGCACTGTAACAGTAAAACCACCAGAACATGCATAGGTACAGTTTCATCCAGTTAAGGCATTGCATTCTTATACTTATGAAGAAGGTCAAGATAATTAAATTGATTCTTAGCAATTTTCTTTTTTTTTTGGTTACAAGCAAAAAACTATTTTGATAACACTTATGCAAAATATTTTACCATTTAGAAGACAGCAGTGTGTTCTACATCATTAAGAAGTAAGACAGTACATAATGCTTGCTGTTTCTTCCTTTACCAGCTGCCATCAATTACACTGTGACATCGGTCCATGGATGGGAAGGTTTTTCCAAAGTGGATAAACATAGTACATGTTCCTCACTAATTGAAAATAAGCAAGAGTCCTTTGAAACAAAATAATGGAGTAATTTATCATAAAGCTAAACTCATAAAAAGTTTTATAATATAATTTTCTAAATGTAAGTAAAATTTGAAAATATCAAATGTAACATCAGTACAACATGCAGTTAGTAGCTAGGTCAACAATGCAAATGGACTTCACCTTGTCTTTAACCTAAAATTAACTGACAAAGGTAATCAAATGATATTTTGTTATGCTAGTGCCCATAGACCATGATATATGGGTTGATATATGAGACACCTTGCACAAGCACTATTAGGAAGGTTAGAGATCCTAGAATTAATGAGACTTGAAAAATCCCCAAGGCCAGATTATATCTATACCAGGATGATATGGGAAGCAAAGGAAGTGATAGCTGGCATCATGACAGAGATATCTGTATCTTTGTTTGCCACAAACAAGATATTAAATAGCTGGAAGTGGCGTCGGAGATGATGCTGGGTTTGGCAAAGTCCACACCGACACACACACATAACTCACAGAAGTTATTTTATTTATAGAGACAAGAAAGACCACTTGGGGGTCCTGTCTCTCGTTGTCAGGTCACATGTGCAGTAACACTGCCGATCTCAGGCTTGTCCCAACCGCTCAGTCCTGGTCTTGAAGGAGAAGGTGTGGTGATCTCAGGCATCTCCCAGCAGTTCACCCTTGCTCCGAGCGTAGGTGCTGGTGGTCCAAGGCTTATCCTGGCAGCTCAGCTTTGGAGCTTGAAGAGATGACGCTGGTAGTCTCTGGATTCTCCTGGTGGTTCAGTCTTCTCTGTGTATGCGCACAGTCACTCGTTGTCCGTGGGCAGGAAGAGGCACTGGCGTTCTCCTTTCTCTCGCCTCCTCCCTTCTTTTGCCCCCTTCCTTCTATCACCCTCTCCCTTCTCTCACCCTTCTCTCTAAGTGGAGATCGACACAAAATGCTGGAGTAACCAGCGGGACAGGCAGCTTCTCTGGAGAGAAGAAATAGGTGATATTTCGGGTCAAGACCCTTCTTCAAACTGGGAGTCAGGGGAGAGGGGAACTAGAGTCCCGCTGTGTTACTCCACAATGTTGTGTCTATCTTAGGTGTAAACCAGCATCTGCAGTTCCTTCCAACACATCAGCTACTTGTACCGAGCTGTTACCAATGATGCTGGGGATTGGCCTCTCCTGGCCTGATGGCCAGTGATAGGGATCAGGGAGGGGGCGCTGTCACACCTGCCTCATTATATTAGATTGTAAAAGCAATTCTTGACTACAAAAATTCACTTTAGAATTGATATGCCATTAGTTTTTATAGGTTCTCCCAACAAATCGAAGTAAACTTGGCAGAAGATGCATTGAAGCCCCAGAGCAATGGGTCTGCAGCGCATCATCCATTGAAGTTACATCAATCGATCAGGAAAAGCCTTAGAAAATTCAACCTCCTAAGTGTTTTTGTAGATCAGCAAAAGAACTATGACTTGATAAGTGCTACTGCATTCTTGAATAGACTAAAAATCAAAAAGGGCATGTATATGGATTTTCTTGGAAACTACTTTAACATTGAAGAAGCAGGAGACTTGCATCACTTTGTTTTATTGTGTTTTGTACCACAGGAAACAGATGTTACAGTTTTGTTCTTAGAGTCCACTAGATAAGTTGCTCTGATTATAAATACAGAAATAATTAATTTGCTTTGATGATGTGAAAAGGGAATATCATCTGCATTTCTCCCAATGATTCATTTAGCAGACCATACTGAAACCAAAGGCCTTTTTATTAACAAAATTGATCTGTTTATTGTTTCTACTGATATTTTTTCTCGTTTAAAACCAAGGATGGTGAATCTGTGAATTAATTGCCACGGACGGTCATGGAGGCCAAATCAATGGATATTTTTAAGGAAAAAATTGAAAATTCTTGATTAATAAGAGCGTCAGTGGTTATGGGGCAAAGGCAGGAGAATGGGGTTGAAAGGGAAAGATAGATCAGCCATGATTGAATGGCAGAGCAGGCTTGATGGACCAAATAGCCTTATTATGCTACTATCACTTATGAATATGAATTTCCATTATTGTTTAAAAAAAGCTAAATGTTAATAAAAATGAAAAATCCAACTTGGACAGTGGGCAAGTTGGGCTGATGTGCCTGTTTCCATGCTATATGACTATGACTATGAACTGTAATTCAGCTTCAGAAATTGATGATTATTACTTTAATTGCATGAACTGAGTATTTGGCCTTCAGGAATTACTTTTCTCTACTGCATATAGATGGTAAAAAATGAAAATTGAACTTTGTTGCCCCATGCCAAATTATTTTGAACAGCTTTCTGTGGAATTTAACTTCATAATTGTACAGTGCACAGCATGGGAGGCCAAAACTCAAGAGAAGCTGATCAGCAGATTTCTCCAGGGATAACCATGTTCTATTCATCCACTGGGATTTATTAAATTCGGATGACCATGTAGACAAGTGAAAGGATTTTGATCGCAGTCTGACCTAATTCCTTGTTTATTTTCAAATCTCGGAAGTTTAATAGCTCCAGAAGGATAAATAAAAATCTTGGAAAGTATTTTTAAGATTGACATTATCGTAGGTGCCTGAATCTGTCAGCACATTCATCACAAAGCATGTGATTACTGCTTGAAAATTGAGGTAACTCGCTTGTGCCTTGATATGTTGCCAAAATGAGTGACTCCTTGGATTATATATCAGCTGTGACGCGTTTTGCATATACAGCAGGTGACTTTTCAGGGCTGGCGGCACACAACAGGAGGTCAGTTCCTGGCAAGTTGAATCCGCAGTCAATCTATTACATTGACCCCACTCTCACTGCAGTTCAGAGCAAGGGAATTGTTCTTGTTTTTCATTGGTAGGCAGCAACAAGTCAGGGAAGAATAAAACAAATATGAGAATGCTGAAATTAGGTAGAATTTCAGAGATGGAGAGAAAGGTCAAGGAATTTTAAAATTAATGAGATCATGAACAAAGATTAAAGTTTAAAATAAAAATTAAATTGAAAAAATACAAACCAGTTGTAGAGTGTTTATATAAATGCTTCATAAAGTGCAGACCAATAAGAAGAAATGTAATTTAAGATTTTGCCTCATTCGATCATGGATGGTCTTGCACACAAATAATGTCGGAACACAAGGAAAGGACCAGGCTAGTTAGCCTCTTCATTCTGCCTCACCGTTCTATATGATTATGGATAGTCTGTCCCAGACCTCAATGCTTCTTCATTGCCATTTCCCTATAGCCTTCACTTCCATCATCTTAAAAAATAATATATACCATCTCTTGAATGACTCCACTTTTCAAGCCTCCTTGGTCCCTACCACCAGCAAATAATCTCAGGGATTCCCCAACTTCTGAGAGAAAAAAAATATTTTCACCTCAGGATTAAGTGACCACCTTAAATTGAAGAGGGTATATACAGTACATGAAACACTGTGACATGTGTGTACTGTTCCTGAGCACTCTACTTACATGGAGAAGGCACAGTTTGTAAGTATATTTTGTTTTTAATGCTATATAACCAATATATCGTAACGTGGAACTTGCACACTTCTCAAGGCAGACTGTTTTTGAATATTTAATGAAATGAATAAAAAGCACATAACAAAAGCAGCAACTCTACATTACAAATATGGTGTAGCATTACAGAAAATATTAATTTTATTTCATCTATATATTAACCCACATCTGAACATACATTTTACACAATAAAGGTAATGCAGACATTCATTCTAATTGGGAAAGTTCTCAAGGATGAACTCATTTAACCAACAATTAATCAGTTATATTTAGTCAACAGCATATAAAACTCAGCATTGCAAAGTAATTTTTAATTATGTCTGGTCTTTGTTTAATACTAAAATAGCCTTCACTTTTAATCTTGGTCAATTGTTTTCTGAAAACAAATAAGGACAAATGGCTTGGAAATCTATTCAACAAGTTTCATGAAAGGTGCTTACAGGTGCACTCAATATTTTGATTTGACATTTCCATTGGCATCTCATGTTTTACAATGCATTTTCTTTGTTAAGAAAGTGTTACTTTCCTGCGTGCCCATCAGCTTCCTGTTTCAACATGATTCTTGAGAAACACTTGAAACCAATCTGTGATTGACTAAGGGATACTTAACAATAAACAATCAAGTCCAAGAAACCCTGATATCTAGGATCATAAGTTAGAGATATTTAATATTAGGTAAGACTATTGATTGAATGGAGCTTGGTGATGGGTGAGTGATGGAGTCTATTATAGGAAAGAGTGTTGGAGATTGACCATTCTGCATTTCCTTGTCATCATCTGGTTTGATCTGTCATTTTCAAAATGTACCCTTCCATATCTCTAGACTCCCTTTCCCCAAACAGTCTGAAGTAGGGTCTCGACCCGAAACTTCACCCATTCCTTCTCTCCAGTGATGTTGCCTGTCGCGCTGAGTCACTCCAGCATTTTGTGTCTATCTTCGGAGTTAGCCATCAGGAGTTCCGTAGAAGATTCCCAATGCAGCAATTGGTGTGTGTAAGTTAAATTGCTTTCTTGCATGCTATTTATTTTCTGACATATGCTCTTTCACCTGTGCAAAATACACAATAATTGACTTAAAAATACTTACTTTTACGTGAAGCTTTACACAATTTTAACATCCTCCAGTTGATTGTTGTTAACAAAATACTTTGAGGTACAATCACTTTTGTGACATACCTCCAAGAATAGTTTAGCAATGGCAGATAATCAGTTGTCAGTTATACTCGGTAGGGGTATATATTGGCACAAACAATTGAGAACTCTTTCCTGACTATCTTAAAAATACTTCATCGGCATCTCGTATATTTTCCTGAGGGAGCAGTTATCTTCCTTCAATGCCTCCGCTGAAAACTGCTGAGCATTTCATCAATGCTCTAATGAAGGTGCCAGTCTAGATTTTGTGTTCTAGTCTCCAAAGGGATTTGAAATCACAGCCTCTGACTTAGAGTTTTACTCATTGAGCCACAATGGACAGGACACATGAATATTTAAATGCTTACACAAAAAAACGTGCAGCTGTAAAGTGACAATTGGCAGCGACGAGCCTCTGTAATTCTGCACCTCAAGACTAGAAACGCACACATTCACTTGTGTTTGGGGCACACACACACACATGATGTTTTCTTCTCCCAGCAATAATTCAGGATTGGTAAATTCATTTGGGGATGATTCCCATTACAGAAGATGGATAACGCAGCACAAAGCAGCACGCGAGAGTTGCCATATTCCTGGGTGTGAACCAGAATAAGACTGTTCAGTTCAGATCCACGAAACTCGCTGAATTATTTTTGAAGGACTTGATCTTTGAATTTAGCAGTTATTTAAAAAAATAACTTGAATTAACGTCTGCCCTGCTTTTTAGACTGCATGAGTAATTTGTTAGGCTTGTTTCTGCAAGTCATTCTAAATCTTTTGATGAATAAGAGTCGCAACTCCTCTATATCATAAGAATGGATTACATTTTTACAACGCTGATTGTATCATAATTTTATACAGGAGTGATAAACTGTTAATTTGCTAAATTAATCCATTAAATATATAGGTTATGTTTATTTTGTATTTGTTTAATAAATCAATAACGTAGGTAAATTGTTGGTCTGTTATTTTCTGAAACTTGAGGTTTAATTGCATGAATACCAATAAAACCAGCAACTGAAATAAACTGAAACAGGCTCTGCATTTGCTCATGAGGAATGCTCTGAATTCACTTTGAAATCTGGGCCAGAGAAAACCTGGTGTGGCAGACAAACAGTTTGGCCGAAGATAGACACAAAAAGCTGGAGTAACTCAGTGGGAGAGGCAACATCTCTGGAGAGAAGGAATGGGTGATGTTTCGGGTGGAGCCTTCTTCAGGCTCCAGAATTAAACAGTTTGGCCAATCCATTAGCGGTAATTTAAAAAAAACTTCAGAAATGTAAAGAAACCTCAGATTTGCAAATATATTTTATAGGATGTTAAACAAAAGCTGAAAGAAAGGCAACAATTCCTTATTCTCTATTTATTAAGTCCATTCTGGATCAGAAGTATATGGTATTGTGATAAGTTTTAATACACCTACTTTTTGCATCACGTCACCAATAGCACACTTTATTCATTGCAGAGAAGGCACACATCATTTAATTTTTAGATTTTATTTTAGAGATACAGTGCGGAGACTGGCCCTTCAGCCCACCGAGTCTGAACTGATCAGTGATTCCCGTACGGTAACACTATCCTACACACACTAGGGACAATTTACAATTATACCAAGCCAATTAGCCTATAAACCAGTATGTCTTTGGAGTGTGGGAGGAAACCGGAGCACCCGGAGAAAACCCACGCAGGTCACAGGGAGAACGTACAAACTCTGTACAGACAGCACCCGTAGTCAGGATCGAACCCGGGTCTCTGGCGCTGTGAGGTTTCAACTGTACCACTGTGCCACCACACCTAATGTCAACGCAAAGTGTGGACTCAAAAAACTCTTGGGATGTTTGGATTGTATCCGATCTGTTTCTTATTGAAGATGCTGTTCAATTGACTGGTTGCTCTGGATTCTCAGTTATATCCATTTGCAATTTACTGAGATCAACATTCCTCACCTAGGGTGCAGACTCATTTGCAATGAAAACAGCAAATGCTGAAAATGCTTATCAACTTTGGCAGCATCCGTGAAAAGCGAAACACAACCAATAGTTCAGGTCAAAAACCATTTGTAAGAACTAGAAGACATAAACTCTCTTTCATTGTTCTGAATAACCTAAGATATTAACTATTTCTCTTTCCACATATACGGCCTGACCTGTCACATGCATTCTGCATTTTCTGTTTTGATCTTAGATTGTTTTGATTATTACTGCATTTTCTCTCTGTTTCAATGACAGTGAGCATGTAGATAATTTATTTATCTTTGTGCATCATTCTGATTTTAATCATTCCATGTACAGGTTTTATCACTGACATTTATCATTAACCATATAACCATATAACAATGACAGCACATTAGCAGGACTTGGTCTTGTTTCAAGTCAATTTCATTTAGAAAGCCATCTTATTTCAGTTTTTCTTTTGATATGTGGTGTGCTATTGCTTTACAGTGCTTTATCTAAAATTCTCTATGAATTGGAAAATGTGGACCACTTCACATTTCTCAGAGGCATCCCTAGACAAAAGCTGTCTTCAAATAATGGCCTTTGGTTGATTGAAGGCAAGGGCATTTGTGTATCGAGCCTTCAGAGCTGGCCCAAAAGTCAATAACTCCCTGAAACTGGCAACACAAGGAGAAAGAGTGGTGAAGAAGGTTGTGAAATGCTTGTCTTCATCAGTCGAGGCATTGAGTATAAGAATGAGGAAATCCTGTTGCTTTATCAAATTTGGTTCGAAATGCTCCAATTTGCAGTTTTGGCTAGCACATTAAAGGAAGGTTTTGGAGATTTTGGAGAACGTGCAAATGTTTGCAAAAATGCTACCTGGATTAGAAGGTATTACCTATAAGGGGATGGAAGGATGGGGTAGAAAAACTTGGATTATTTCCTCTGGAATGTTGGAGGTTAACAATGGAGGATACCTGACAGAAGTATACAAGATTATGAGAGGCACGGACAGGGTAGACAGAACCTTTTCCCCAGGATGGAATTGTCAGTGACTGGAGGGCATAACTCTAAGGTGAGAGGGGGAAAGTATAAAGAAGATGTGTGGGGCAAATCTTTTCACACAGTGAGTGGTGGGTGCCTGTAACGCACCATCAGAGGTAGTGGTGGAGACAGATAGAATCGTGAATTTACAAGGCTTTTGGATAGGCACATGGATATGAAGGGAATAGAGGTATATGGATCACGTGCAGGCAGATGGGGTTAGTTTAACTTGATATCATGTTCAACACAGACATTGTGGGCTGAAAGGTCTGTTCCTTTGCTGTACTGTCCTATATTCTATGTTCTAAAACACATGGTCTACTGTGCAGCAGTGATCCCTGCCCTTTAGCATGCTTCTGGACTGGGACTATATATAGCAGAAACAGGAAAATATCACCAACATTGTTTCTGAAAAATCCTCCAAATTTAAGGTAAGGATGTTAACTAATGTTATTGTCCTGTCTGTGGTCAACATCCCCATTATTCAAGCCTTAATTACATGCAGTCAGCTACACTGAACATGCCACATACTCTGCATGCCACACAGCAGACTGCTGAAGGAATTTCCAAGCATTGATATTGGAAAATATTACCAGGAAATCACAGGAAATGATTCAAAAATATGCTCAAAGCCTTCTTGAATAATTGCAATATGTCGACTGATTTCTGGCAATCTCTGTCCCATGCTTGTTGAAAGTGGTGATGGATCGTATCAGATGATCTTGAAGCTTGCATCAGGAGGACATAGGTTCTTCATATCTGATGGAAAGAATGGGCCAGCTCAAAATATGCTAGTTAATTACTTCCCTCTCCATCCATGGAGGAGTCTGCTGTTCCCTCATTTAACTCAAAGTGTAAATATGATGTAACGCTCTTGATACAATAATATTTATTAAACAGTTGGGTCCATTATCATGTGCCAATATGGCAATCCAGCATTTTGCTGATATTCCTTTGAGCACCTCATAAAGTGAATTTGGGTGAATGATGACTGCTCGTTTTGCACATGAGAAATTCAACATGTGCTTGAAAGCAATTCCTTTATCGTGTTGAAAAGGTGAGTATTTGATCTGTGCAATAATTTATTATTAACCTTATCTAAACATTTTCCACTGTGACATTTCCATTCAAATTCAATATAGGTGGTTAGAGAAATAATACTGACAACAACTAACTTTTTGGAACATTTGTACAGGATAATGTCATAAGGTCATAAGTGATAGGAGTAGAATTAGGCCATTCGGCCCATCAAGTCGACTCCATCATTCAATCATGGCTGATCTATCACTCAGTCCGAAACCCATTCTCCTGCCTTCTCCCCATAACCTCCGACACCTGTACTAATCAAAAATCTATCTACCTCCGCCTTAAAAATATCCACTGACTTCTCCTCTAGACCCTTCTGTGGCAAAGAATTCCACAGATTCACCACCCTCTCACGAAAGAAATGTCTCCTCATCTCCATCCTAAAAGAGCATCCTTTAATTCTAAGGCTATGGCCTCTAGTCCTAGACTCTCCCACAAGTGGAAACATCCTCTCCATATCCACTCTATCCAAGCCTTTCACTATTCTGTATGTTTCAATGAGGTCCCCCCTCATTCTTCTAAACTCCAGCGAGTGTAGGCCCAGTACCAACAAACGCTCATCATAGGTTAACCTACTCATTCTGGGATTATTCTTGTAAACCTCATCTGGACCCTCTCCAGAGCCAGCACATCCTTCCACAGATATGGTGCCCAAGATTGCTCACAATATTCCCAATGCGGCCTTGCAGCATTCTAGAGTCTTAGCATATCAGCCCTGTTTTTGTATACAAGACCTCTTGAAATAAATGCTAACAATGAGTTTGCTTTGCTAACTATCAATTCGACTTGCAGATTAACTTTTTGAGAATCCTGCACCAGCACTCCCAAGTCCCTTTGCGCCTCTGATTTCTGGATTTTCATCCCATTTAGAAAATAGTCCACGCCTTTATTCCTACTACCAAAATGCATGACTCCACACTTTGCTATGCTATCTTTCATCTGCCACTTCTTTGCCCACTGTCCAAACCTGTCCAAGTCCTTCTGCAGAGTCCCTGCTTTCTCTACATTACTTGCCCCTCCACCTATTGTTGTATCATCCGCAAACTTCGCCACAAAGCCTTCGATTCCCTCGTCCAAATCATTAATATACAAAGTGAAGATTAGTGGCCCCAGCACTGTCTCTGTGGAACTCCACTAGTCACTGGCAGCCAACCAGAAAAATACCCCATTTATTGCCAGTCTTTGGCTTCTGCAATCTAGCCAACCTGCTATCCATGCTAGTATCTGCCCTTTGCTACCATGGTCTCTAATCTTCCTTAGCAACCTCACTTGTGGCACCTTATCAAAGGCTTTCTGAGATCTATGTAAACAACATCTACTGACTTTCCTGCCTGTCCTGCTATTTACTTCTTCAAAGAATTCAAGCAAATTTGTCAGGCAAGTTCTCCCCTTCACAAAGCCATGCTGACTTCGGCCTATTTTATCCTGAACTTGTAAGTACTCTGTAACCTCATCCTTTGTAATGGACTCCAAAATCTTAACAACCACTGAAGTCAGACTAACCGGCCTATAGTTCCCACTATTCTGCTTTACTCCCTTGTGCAGCATTGTAATATTGGCAATTTTCCAATCATCTGGGACATCTCCTCGTTTCTACTGATCCTTGAAGTATCACTCTCAATGCCTCCACAATCTCTAAAGTCACTTCTTTCAGAACTCTAGGGTGCAGTTCATCTTGGCCCGGTGACTTACCACCTTCAGCCCTTTCAGCTCCCCAAGCACATTCTTCCTAGTAATAGCCTCTTGAATTTCAGGCACTTTGCAGGTGTCTTCCACTGTGAATACTGACGCAAAAAAGTTATTCAACTCCTCTGCCATTTCTTTATTCCCCATTATCACATCCCCTGCATCATTCTCCAGTGGCCCAACTTCCACTATTACCTCTTCCTTAGTCTTTATATAACTGAAGAAGCTCTTGCTATCCTCTTTTATATTATTGGCTAGCTTACCTTCGAAGAGTGGGCTGAAAGATGGCAGATGGAGTTTAATGCTGATAAGTGTGAGGTGCTATATCTTGGCAGGACAACTCAAAATAGGACGTACATGGTAAATGGTAGGGAATTGAAGAATGCAGGTGAACAGAGGGATCTGGGAATAACTGTGCACAGTTCCCTGAAAGTGGAATCTCATGTAGATAGGTTGGTAAAGAAAGCTTTTGGTGTGCTGGCCTTTATAAATCAGAGCATTGAGTATAGAAGTTGGGATGTAATGTTAAAATTGTACAAGGCATTGGTGAGGCCAATTTTGGAGTATGGTGTACAATTTTGGTCGCCTAATTATAGGAAGGATGTCAACAAAATAGAGAGAGTACAGAGGAGATTTACTAGAATGTTGCCTGGGTTTCAGCAACTAAGTTACAGAGAAAGGTTGAACAAGTTAGGGCTTTATTCTTTGGAGCACAGAAGGTTAAGAGAGGACTTGATAGAGGTCTTTAAAATGATGAGAGGGACAGACAGAGTTGACGTGGATAAGCTTTTCCCACTGAGAGTAGGGAAGATTCAAACAAGGGGACATGACTTGAGAATTAAGGGACAGAAATTTAGGGGTAACATGAGGGGGAACTTCTTTACTCAGAGAGTGGTAGCTGTGTGGAATGAGCTTCCAGTGAAGGTGGTGGAGACAGGTTCGTTTTTATCATTTAAAAATAAATTGGATAGTTATATGGACGGGAAAGGTATGGAGGGTTATGGTCTGAACGCAGGTGTATGGGACTAGGGGAGAATACGTGTTCGGCACGGGCTAGAAGGGTCGAGATGGCCTGTTTCCGTGCTGTAATTGTTATATGGTTATATTTATATGGTTATTTCATCTTTTCTTTCTGTCTTGCCTTTTTAGTTTAGTAATATACGGTACAGTTAATCATTCATAGGAAATATACAAAATAATTTGTATTTGATCACCCAAACATGTTTCAAAAGCCTCCACAAATGTATATGTATTTTCAATGCTTGTTCAATGTAGAAGGCATTGCAATTTGTTCTTCCCTTGTTTGTTTCTGTATCTGCATGTATTGAGTTGAACAGTGAGTTACTCGAGAGGAAAAAAATATATTGCAAAGTCTTGCATTTGAATTGCACTGCATTATTGTAAATTGGTAATGAATAGATTCATTACATGTACTATACTTTTCAATATTTCCCAGAATCAGCTCAGTCTGCAATCCACAGATTATATTCTCCTACTGTTTGACATAAATCAACCTTTCAGGCTTAAGAAATATGACATTTCTTTCATTTTGTTTGTATTGCTTTTAGTTTTATTCCTGCAGCGAGAGATATTTCTGTACCAGACCAAGAATTGGGACATTCAATTGTTTTCCAATTTCCACTATCTACCAAGAGATTATGTTCTGTAATGGAGTTCCCATTGTAAATAAGAAATGGCTTTGTTACTGAATGGATATGTCTGTGGGCATTTAAGAAAGCTTTTTTGTTAAATTGACAAAAGCCCATAAGGTGAGAGCAAGACCTAGATAAGTCCAGAAAAGTGAGGGCCTGATTGGTTGGCGATCCATTACCAGAATAATTTAAAACATATCTCACATCTGTTCAAATAATTGGAACAAAGATTGAATCTCTATTACTGGTATTTTACAATTGTCTTTGTCAGGTCTTTCAAGGTTTAGAATGTCGGCATAATTGCTTTGCTAAGTTCTTTTACGTGATATGTTCCATCAGTGATGGGATATGAATTAATTGTATTACAATGACCTTTTGTTTGATTAGCTTTCATGGTTACATTTCAAAGAGATAATTACTTATGGCGACAGAAACGAGCTCAGCCTTTCAATGTGCTATGATTCAGCTGTGATTGAAATAAATAAATTCTGTTTAACTTTCAAAGTGTAATTCTAAGTCTGTAGGGAGTGAGCAAAGGAGAGTGAGAGTAATTAGATTGTTTCATAGGAACGATGGAGACACTGTGGCTTGAACAGCCACCTCTTGTGCTCTGTGAATCCACGAAGAAAGGATTACCTAAGCAACCCATTGATTTAAATTTTAACATGTGGTTCGGTGTGGGACAAGTTGCAAAGAAATTATCAGCATTCCAAGAAGCTAGTTCTGACATGCTGCCTCCAATATGAGAGGCATAACCTTTTCTCCAGAGTAGACATGTCAAAAACCAGTGGACGCAACTTTAAAGTGAAAGGGGCTGCTTTTAAAGGATTTGTGCAAGGCAAGATTTTTTTTTCACGATGAGTATTGGATGCATGGAATATGCTGCCCAGGCTGGTGGTGGATGCAGATACAATGGTGGCAAATAAGAGGCTTTTGGATAGGTACATGGACATGTGGGGAATGTAAGGGTATGGATAGTGCAGGCAGAGGAGATTAATTTTATTTGATGACATTGATGGGCCAAAGGGCCTTTTCCTGTGTTGTACTGTTTTGTGGTCTATGTTCTATATGTGATTCAAATGGTAGACATTGTGTGTGTTGTGTGTGTAAACCATCCCCTACCCAAAGAGACTGCTTTTCAAATTCAAATCACCCACTGGAATTGCAGGCTTTTTTCATTGACATTGGCTCAAAGGTGTCCTGGGTTTCCTGAAGCCCTTCAGTGAAATTACGATGAGTACATCCCATCAATTCACAGTCATACGGCATAGAAATGGACCCTGGGTTTGGACTGACCGTCAAGGATCCATTTACACATTCTTTCCACATTCCCATCAACACTCCCCCCAGATTTTACCCCTCAACTTCAAATGAGGGATAATTTGTTGTGGCCAATTAATGTACCAACCTACACGTTTACTGTAGTATAAGGCCTTACTAAGAAACAATCACTTTTGCCCAGTACACTATTTATGGCGGGTTTTAATCCAGCACATTACAGAGCTGTCCCAATAAACAAGCAGATGGTTAATTTTACTATGAGCCCCGTCTCATGTCCTTTATTCTCTCATAGGAGTCACTCCCTTAAAGTTTTCCACCATAAACACTGTAAGAGCAGACCAATTGCCATAATCTGAAACACCTTCACATTGTTAGACATATCCAATCCTTGCAAGAATAATGCATCAGCACATCAGCACAAAGCCACATGCTTTGACTCAGTGAGGTGATCATGTCAATCCGAACAGCATCCCCTATTGACTCATGCTGTTCAAAGTTGGTACAGACCCTGATGAGAATTACAACCATCTCAGAAAGGAGAATCTTCAGCCCAATTTGTTCATGCCGGCCAAGATGGCCAGGTATGTGACAATGCTGACACTTTCCATTATTTAGATGGTTGATGCAAGGTGTAAAATGTGAACATGTCCAAAGAAGTTGACTGAGTGTTATGAGAGCCTCAATAGGGGGAATAAAGCACAGACATTAGCATGCGTTCTTTTGGTGAATTTGAGGACTTTGTGGAGAGTCAAGGTCTCAGAATCACATAGGAGAGTAGAGATCACTATCACCAGGGAGACCTGGAGTTTTCTCTCAGGTCAAAGACATTTTTGGGAGCTGGATTGTATTTTTGTTGGCACATGTTGCAGATACAGTTTGCTTGTCAGAGTGGGAGTGAATGCTTAAAATGCCAAATTTAATATAAATCAAGCAGGCTACTTTGTCCAAGTGTCCAACACCCTTCTTCATTGAGAGAAGAGTGCTGTCTCACTGTGACAGAGTACGCTGTTTCTCATTGTGTTATCCTGCAGTGAGTGACTCATCTCCTGTTTTCTCTGAATGTTCTGCCATTTACTGAACACAAGTCAGTGGCGCAGTACAATACTCTCCATCGGCTTAGATGGCTGCAGTTCGAATCACACTCAGGAATCAGCTTGGAAAAAGTATCCTGCTTGTTTATTATCAATCTGTCATCTTAAACATTCACTCCCTCTCTGACTAGAACACTGTATCTGCAGCATGAGCCATCCCTGAAATGCAATCTAACTCTCAATAATGTCTTTGACAGCAAGTGTCGTATACAAAACTACCACCGTCTCGAATGTACGAAGAGCGTGAGAGTAATAATACCTGAAGTGCCCCCTCATTGTCACTTGACATCAATGGCTATAACCATCTACCATAGACAGATTATGGTGGTTCAAGCAGATAGCTGCCGCCCCCCACACACACACTCCCATGCCATCAACGGCAATAACTATGGGTCACAAATGCAGCTCTTACTGAAAATGAAAATGTCTCATAAATGAATTAAAATAAACTTTCTAAATTACGCGTGGTTCCTCTTTTTTTAAATTGTTTCTCAGCTGTAAATTAGTAAAGGGTCAGTGCAAACATCTGACACTTTTCAATTTGTGGTGCTCGATTTTGTCATGAAAATGTTCAACTCAAATCAATGGGTGTATGGATTGTCATGCATATACCTGTATGGATAAACACTGAGTGTTCTGCATGGTATACATTGATACATTCCTGTTATATGTTAAGTCTTGTTTGTCTTAATCAAAGTATGTTTTTTCAGTTGTTTGCCTTTGTAAGCAGCAATATTATAGGGCCCATAAACACGGAAAGGATCAAGCAATAGGTTAAAACTTTGAAAATCACATACCGGTTTGTGACATTGAATTGACTTTAATAAAAACAAGGCACAGACTCAGCCAAACACTCCCAGGAAAGAAAAATTGTCCAATTAAATATTTTTATGAGGCTGTCAACCTTAAATATCACCTGCAGTGGGTTCGGCCAGATCTCTTAAACCACAGTAAACTCGACAGCTGAAGCTGAAGGCTTACTGTAGCTGTGGGAGAAGGCAGATTGAAATGGGAAAACAAAACATGCTGGAAAACTAATAGAAAAATAAAAAACACACTAGAATAACTTGAATAGGTCAAGTTGCCTCCTTGAATTGATGAAAGTTTTGGACCTTTAGTGCTTTAGTGTCAGAATTTCCTCTATAACTCTCCCGTCAAACATTTTGCAATGTTTTACTACATGGAAAGCACCACTTAAATGTGATTTTTTTGGTCAAATGATCATTATTTATTTCTCTGCTATCATGCTTAGGAATGGTGAATATGATTAATCAAAGGCTATTATTCACTTTACATGGCTTTTATACTTATTCTCAAAGAATTGTTCCGATATTTGTCAATATCAGCAAAGCAAATTAACTAATCATTTCCTATCAATTATACAGTAATTACCTAAATCAATTGTTAATGGCTGACTTTCATTCAATAGATCCCGCTAGACTAGAAATGGACAATTATAAATCACAAGGTGATTAGTTCTCAAGAGAACATCCCAATAAAGCCAACATTACATCTATCTGTGGTCTTTCTAAATTAATAAGATTACATTGCACTTATGGCAAATTGTATAACTTCCAGACTTTGGCCACATAAATCAATTATCCTTACAGGATTTTCCATCATGAACAAGGATTAAAGATTGCACGCAGTGTCTTTGTGTAAAGGTTTACCCATGCAGTGTGCATTTGTCACAGTCACATTATCTACCAAACAGAAAGATTTCCTCATGACCAAGCAATAAATGACATATCACATAACATAATGATTGAATCATTTTTTCTCGTTCATCATGGCCATTCAGCCCAACAGGTTTCTTTTGCTGAAATAGTCTGAAGAAAGTACCTGATCTGAAACCACCTATCCATTCCCGCCACAGATGTTGCTTGAATTGCTGAGCTACTACAACACTTCATATTTTTCTGAAGATTCCAACATCAACAGATCCTTGTGTATTATTTCCGCTTTTCTTCAATTGACCATATTAGTACAAGATGCGCATATGTGAATCACCTCAACCATTCTATTGGTTAGGAAGTTTCACACTCTCCTATAATTATCCTACATCCTACAAATATTCACATACTTCATTGGTTGAACATTATTTAAAACCATGCATAATTCTTATTCATTTTATTGACATATACCAATTACAATCAAACCAACATGGTTTTTTTTTCCGGTTCTGTCATAATCATGTTATAATTTGTTTTAAAGTTAGTGGAAAGAAACACATTTCTTAGATTTAATTAGACCAGTACCATTATTTCATGATAAAATTTGCACATTCATGTGCTAAAATTCTAAAACTGAGTGATTCCTTCCTTTTATCTTAACAAATATAAAATGTCCTCGATTTAAACCTTTTTAATGATGTATAAATACCTTTTCCTGAGGTTTTAGTAATTTTACAAATTTGTATTTTGGAGCTGAAATCGTCTGATCACTGCTCAACAATGTGACAGTTGAGTTAAACATCCACAAGATAATGAACGTGGTTCACAGGACAATGACGAGAAGGGTAGGTTGGATTTGATTTAGGCATCTTTAGGGGTATTTGGCATCTTTGATTATCAAGACACAAATACACTGCCTGGAGTACATTCAATCTCTGTCTGCTGGAGTGAAATATAATGGTCCCTTTACTGAGCCAGACATACTTGGTACATTTCCAGATGTAATGGGCCTATTTACTTTCTAACAGTCCTATTATCACTACAAAGGGCTGCTTAATGGCTTGTCATGTGGGATGAGATTTTAGAGCCATTTGCCTCAACCATTAACAGCACAGCAATGTCACTGCTGCTATTGATCCTCTCAACATTTCTACTGATCTTTGTGAGAACAAAACTGTCGACAAATAATGAAATCTGTAAAACCAGGGTATCGAAGATCAACTGCATTTGATCGCCAAGCATGTAGAAGTCATTCAAGAGAGTATGTTTAGGATTAGAGTCCAAGGCATCCAATTATTCAGCATTCAGGAGAGGTGCTCACAGTATGTATGACATGCAGTATTCATGGCTCTTCTGTCGAATACACAGAATTTGTAATGTTTGTTCTGTTAAGGGGTTTCACAGGTGACCATCACCCCAACATTTCCAAGAATTTGGTTATAATAGAAACATAGAAATATAGAAAATAGATGGAGGAATAGAGCCAGCATCGCCAATAAATATGGTCATGGCTGATCATCAAAAATCCATACCCCGCTCTGGCTTTTTCCCCATATCCCATCATTTCCTTAGCCCTAGGAGCTAAATCTAACTTTCTCTTCAAAACATCCAGTGAATTGGCCTTCACTGCCGTCTGTGGCAGAGAATTCCACAGATTCACAACTCTCTGGGTAAAAAAGTGTTTCCTCATCTTAGTCCTAAATGGCCTAGCCCTTATGCTTTAACTGGTTCTGGACTACCCCAACATTGGGAACATTTTTTCAGACCCTGTCCAATCCTCTAAGAATGTTATATGTTTCAATTAGAGCTCCTCTCATCCTTCTAAATTTCATTGAATACAAACCCAGTCGACCCATTATTTCATCATATGTCAGTACTGCCATAGTGGGAATTAACCTGGTGAACCTGTGCTACACTCGTTCAATAGCAACAATATCCTTCCTCAAATTAGGAGACCAAAATTGAACACAATACTCCAGGTGCAGTCTCACCAGGGCCCCATAGGACCTCCTTGCTCCTAAACTCAAATTGTCTTGCAATGTAGGAAATTTGCTTTCTTCACTGCCTGCTGTACCTGCATGCTTACTTTCAATGACTGATGTACAAGGACACCCAGGTCTCCTTGCACCTCCACTTCTCCTAATCTGACACAATTCAGATAATAATCTGCCTTCCTGTTCTTGCCACCAAAGTGGATAACCTCACATTTATCCACATTATACTGCATCTGCCATGCTTCTGCCCATTAACCCAACCTATCCAAGTCACCCTGCAGCCTCATAGCATCCTCCTCGCAGCTCACACTGCCACCCAGCTTTGTGTCATTTGCAAACGTAGAGATGTTACATATAATTCCCTCGTCTAAATCGTTAATATATATTGTAAACAACTGGGGTCCCAGCACCGAGGCTTGTGGCACCCCACTAGTCACTGCTTGCCATTCTGAAAAGGACCTTTTAATTCCCACTCTTTGCTTCCTGTCTGCCAACCAGTTCTCTATCCATGTCAATGTCCTACCCCCAATACCATGTGCTCTAATTTTGTACACTAATCTCTTGTGTGGGACCTTGTCAAATGCTTTTTGAAAGTCCAAATGCACCATATCCACTGGCTCTCCCTTAGCCATTTTACTTGTTAAATCCTCAAAAAATTCCAAAAGGTTAGTCAAGCATGATTTTCCCTTCGTAAATCCATGCTGATTTTGATTGATCCCGTCACTACACTTCTCAGTATATGCTGCATGAATACAAATGGTTAATGTACATGCTTGTGCTGAGAAAGCAGACACTTCAGATTGTTGGGTACTGCTCTTGTACTTAATCCATGCCCCGCACAATCGTCCCATCTCCCCAGCCCTACACTCATCCCTGGAACACCTGGATGATAAGGACACCAACATCAGACTCCTATGTATCAAGTGTAATTCTGCTTTCAATACCTTTATCCCAACCAAGCTCATCTCCAAACTTGTGGAATTTGGAGTCAGCACTTCCCTCTGCAACTGGATTCTCGACTTCCTGACTCTCAAACCGTAATCAGTGAGGATAGATGACAAATCATCTTCCATGATAATTTGCAACATTGGTGCCCCGCAAAAATGCATTCTCAAAGATACTACCAATCCCACTCAATCTACAAGTTTGCAGATGACACTATTGTAGTGGGCCAGATATCGTATATTGACAAGAAAGGAGAATGGGAACCTTGTAACTTGGCGCAAAGACAATAACCTCTCCCTCAATGTCAGCAAGACAAAATAGATATTGATTGACTTCAGGAGGTGAAGCAGTACACACATCCCAATCTACATTGATGGCGCCAAAGTGAAAATGGTTGTAAGCTCCATGTTTCTAGGAATAAATATCAACAGCAATTTGTCCTGAACCAGCCACATTGAAGCTATGGCCAAGAAAGCATTCTGCTTCCTTAGAAGGCTTAGGAAGTTCAGCATGTCCCCAACAACCCACACTAACTTCTACAGATGTGCCATAGAAAGCATCTTATCAGGATGTATCACAGCCCGGTTTTGGAACATATGGTATGCTTGCTTTCATAGGTTGAAGCATTGAGTATAAGAGTAAGGAAGTCATGTTGCGGCTTTACAATACTTTGGTCAGACAGCTTGGGATGACTGTGTGCAGTTTTGTTTACTCTATTTTAGGACAGATGTGTAGACTTTGGAGAGGAAACAGACGAGGTTTAGCAGCATGCTGCCAGGATTGGAGGGTTTTAACTGTTATGCCCCTGTCCCACTTAGGAAACCTGAACTGAAACCTCTGGAGACTTTGCACCCCACACAAAGTTTCCGTGTGGTTCCCAGAGGTTTTTGGCAGTCTCCCTAATGGTCGAAAGTGGTTTCCACTTCTGCTATGTTCCGGCGATTATTTCAAAAAATTAAAATCCGGCCGCAACTAAAAATAGGTTGCCGTTTTAAAAATCGGTATTTTTTTAGTCTAAACTGGTTGCAATGCTAGTTGAAGGTGGTTGCCAGAGGTTGCAGGTAGCGGAAGGTCTTCTGCAACCTCCGGCAACCACCTTCAGACTTCCAGACGTTTCCGTTCAGGTTTCCTAAGTGGGACAGGGGCATAAGGAGAGATTGGACAAACAAAATTTGTTTACCCTGGAGGTCAGAGGCTGAGGGGAGATCTGATAGAAGGATATAAAATTATGAGAAGCTTACATAGAGTAGACTGTCTGAACCTTTATATCCCCAGGGTGGTAGTGTCAAAGACTAGAGGCCATAGCTTTAAAGTGAGAGGAACAAAGTTTAAAAGAGATATGCAGGGCCAATATTTTTACACAGTAAGCGGTGAGGACTGTATTCCTCAGTCCCTACCTGGGCGGAGAGCCGGCTCTCCTCCGAGCAGCATCTCGTCACGTCCTCGCAACCTACCATCGGTGTCTGGAGCGGCGTTACCTGACGGGTCCGGCCAGAACCTCTGCTTTGGTGGCGGCGCAGTGCTGGAGCGCTATCGTGGAGCAGGCAATGCCTTGCCCGGGTCGCAGTGCTGGAGCTCCAGTGTGATGGGTCCGCCGATGGAACATCGCGGAGCTGCGGGACTGTGGTGCGGCCAGCCGCGGATGGCAGCGCTGACTTTAACATCGGGAGCCTGGGATCTCTCGCTAAGATTGCCAGTGGTGGAGTTTTGTCCAGCGCGGCCTGTCGGCTTCGGAAGCCACGGTCTCTGGTAAGGAAGCAGCCAAGTTCATCCAGGCATCCCAAGCCGCTGAGAGGGTTCTCCCGACGCCGGAGCACCATCACCCGGCGAGAAGGGCCTGAAACATCGGGCCCCATAGCGGCGACTGCGGAGGCCTCAATAGGCCAGACTATGGGTGGACAAGGGGATGGGGACTGCACTTTGTGCCTCCCCTCACAGTGGAAACCATTGTGGAGGGATGTTTTTGTGTTTTATGTTAAATTGCCAGTACATGTCAAAGTAACTATCCGGAGTGCTGCATGTGCTATATTGCTAGGAAGGTCAGAATGTATTACTCATCTTAAATGGACACACAAAGCCATCACAAAGGTAACAAAGTCAACCACAAACTGCAGTAAATAAAAAATGGGAATGCTGAAAATATTCAACAAGTGAGGCAGCATCTTTGGAGAGAGAAATATAATTAATTCTTCAGGTTAATGGTCTTTCTTTTCACCTGACCCATATTATAATGCATTTGGAGCCAGATTAAGTCCAGAATGGAATTTGAACAAACATGAGCTTTGCTAGTGTACATAAAGGATTGACTATTAAAACAATATGACAGCTTCATAGTTAATTTTACTGGTGCTGCCTTTTCTATTTGTTTACCTAATTACTGGTGTTTAAATCTGCTAACTTCAAATGAGATGTTAACTAATGTCTTCAAGTCATTAGCCCTGACCAATGGATTATTATTTCAGCAGGTCAATGGATATTACACCAGGTCCTGACTCACCATATACACAGATCACTATGCCTTAAAAAAAAATCCTTCTTTTGAAATGTGCAGCATGTGTTTGCCATAATGATATCTGAACTCCAACTTAAATTCTGAGTTGATATTATAAAAACAAGGATTGTCTCTGCTATCTAGGAGATCAATGAGTTTAAATTATCCACATATTAGAGGAGGAGTAGGGTTAATTAAAATGAACTATCTCTGGCGTTTGAGACATCTTTTAAGAAATATTATTTTTAAATTAGAGACGGGACTCTAGTGGATGGTTGAAATTTGTAACTCTCTTTGTGCAAACAACTATTGATATAAGATTAGTTATTATTTTTGAATCTGGGACTGACGGGATTTTGATAGCCAAAGGTATTAAGGAATATGAGGAAAAGGTAAAGGTATTGATTTAGGCCACAGATCACCTACTAAGTAATTGAATGGTAGAATATGCTCAATTAACTAACTGGCCTACTCCAGTTCCTATGTTTCCTTGACAGCAATTGTGTATGAGCAAGTGAGGGTTTGTTACATTGAGCTGTAGCTGGGGCTAATGGTAGAGTTAGCAGCATATGGAATTAAAAAGCAAATTTACTGACCTCCCCAATCCATGTACAGTCAGTAATGTTTTGATGTTGCATTCAGGTCTGTGGGACTGTAACCTTCACATTGACCTTGCAATGTTTCCATAGCTTTATCATCATGTTTTGAATGGCTTCCTGATACACTCTTCTCCATTTCATGTCTTCCAAGACTTTCAGTGCAGGTTGAATAATCTTGCTGCCCGATCTCTCACAAAATGCTGCATTTTATGATGCAGGCCAGCTTTCACTTTCTAATGATGTTGAACCCTTCTAACTGTCTACAACAAATTAATTGAGTGGGAAGCACTGGGTATGCTGAGTGCTGAGATCTATAATGAGCAAATAATGTGTGGAATGCATTCTGTGCAAAGTATGATTCAATAGAGCATTGCAATCCTTGTTTTCAGTTTTTAAGAGGGAACTGCAGATGCTGGAGAATCGAAGGTTACACAGAAAAGTGGAGAAACTCAGCGGGTGCAGCAGCATCTATGGAGCGAAAGAAATAGGCAACGTTTCGGGCCGAAACCCTCATATTCCGTTTGGGGAGTCTGCACCCCCGGGGCATGAACATCGAATTCTCCCAATTTTGTTAGTCCTTGCTGTCTCCTCCCCTTCCTCAGCTCCCCTGCTGTCTCCTCCCACCCTCCAGCCTTCTGGCTACTCCTCCTTTTCCCTTTCTTGTCCCCACCTACCCCCACCCCGATCAGTCTGAAGAAGGGTTTCGGCCCGAAACGTTGCCTATTTCCTTCGCTCCATAGATGCTGCTGCACCCGCTGAGTTTCTCCAGCTTTTCTGTGTAACCTTGTTTTCAGTTGTTGTCTAATTTATCATCTCCTGTTCCTCTTACTCAAACTCTGTACATGAGTTCCTCTTCCCTTAATTCAATACTCTGGGACATTGACTCGTATCTGAGTGATTTGCAAGGTTCATTAACAGAGGATTATTTTATCGGGGACTGCGTTTGTGTCTTGCAGTAATGTATAGCAGATCTTCATGCACATTACTTTGTCACTTAGGTAGGCAACATTTTAGTTCCTCCATATGATCTATTGGGTTCCAAAGTGCTCCAGAGGTAACACTGTTTCTTGGTGCCAGTTCTATGCCAGCTGTAATGGAAGAAGATCCACACACATCCTTTACCATTAACAGTCATTTTGCTCCTTCCTGCAGTGTCTCTGATCATTTAACCTGCCTATTCTTTTCATTGTATCTTTTCATGGAACATTGAACAGAAAGAAATGACCTGTGCTTCTCTTTGCTATTACACGGGCTTGGATGACTGCATATGACTGCTAACAAAGCTATGTAATTGAACCTGTGGGCACCATAATATGTTCTGCATTACAATTCCCAAAGCCAGTAAAATCACACTTAATGGCCATGCATTAATACTTGCAGTATAGCCAGTTCTCCTTTTCTGGATAAATGTTTGGTGTCAAAAGGGTTCAATTTAAGTAGCTGTGCCAATGTTGTACAGCTTATCTCTATTAAGAGTAACAATTGACATTAAAGTGCAAGGTTAGGTAGGACATTTGTTCCTGACGTGAACAAGGGATTCAATTGTTAAAGAAAATCTTTAGCCTGTCAAGGTCAGTTATAAGCTCAGAAAACTATTTAACTAGTTGAACTACGAGTTTAGCTTGAAGAGATGAGGTTGATTTCAAGTTCTAGAAATAAGGTTATTCTGGAGCCACTATTTTCTGTATTTGTCAACAACCTGTTGTTTTCTCTCTGTCAGTTTCCTGCACTTGAAACCCCATCCATTTCATTTCAATTTAGTGTTGCATCGAGTGCCCACTTGAATTTCACTGCAACTGCGTGGATTCCACCGGGTGTTCCAGTTTCCTACCATGTTCTAAAGATGTGTTAATCTGACACAACATGTTTGACATGCATGGTTAGCACTGTAGTCAACTAGTATCAGCCATATGATTTCATCCATATGACTGTAGGCTCACAACTCATTCTCGAGAGCAAAATCTACTGCTGCCACTCTGATAGAATACTAAGGGAATATTGTATTGCCAGAAGTGGAAAATTTAGGTGAGTGATTAAGCAGGGGCCTCATTAGCTTTCTTTGATGTAAAGTAACCTACACTCTGAGTGCAATTCCTCCCATCTTACCAACATTTACTTCTGAACCATGGTCACTAAAACAGCTAGTAATCAGGGAACCTTATTGTTATTTGTGGAAGCATTGTAATATTATTTTTCTGCATCACCACTGAATAATGTATGTTCTTAACTACAAAAGCAACTGGGAAAATCCTGACAAAATGCATGACTGTGCTTTCATAGAATTATAACTTGACATTTTGTGGATTGGGGCTGTAACAAGGGCGATAAGGTAGCGCTGAATGTAGGCTTGCCACCTCACATTGCCAGAGACCTGGGTTTGATCCTAATCTTGGGTGCTGTCTGGGTGCAGTTTGCATGCACTCTCTGTTTGATTTCCTCCGGGTGCTCTAGGTTCCTCCCACATTCTAAAGATGTGCAGGTTTGTATGTTACTTGGCCTCTGTAAGTTATCTCTAGTGTGTAAGGAGTCCCAGATGGTGCAATCGGATTTGGTGTTTGGCTGGCAACCGAAAGGTAGCCGGTTCGAATCCCGCTTGGAGTGCATACTGTCGTTGTGTCCTTGGGCAAGACACTTCACCCACCTCTGCCTGCGTGTGAATGTGTGTGAATGTGTGTGAGGGTGTTGGATGCAAATGGTTAGGCTCTGAGGGAAAGCAGGTAAATAAATAAGTGAAAGCTTGAGTCATTTCCCTACATCAAACTGAGACAGACTCAGGGAGATGTCTTCCAATGGCCATGCTGCTGAAGGAAGTATCACAAATATTTAGTCAAGCTGAGAGGGCCCATTGACAGTTATGTTTTGGGTAGTTCATTAAACAAGGGATATCGCCATTAATGCATCTGATACAGAAATCTGTGGAAACATGACTATTACTGGAAATAACCAATCAAATTTCAGTAGGGGCAAAATTTGATCAGAACCCATCTTAGCCAAGTTCAATTTTGGGGGTGAAATATTTTTTTAGAAATGTAACTGAAAATAAAGTTTTAGATAATTCAGTTTCAAATCAAAAGGTTTTCACTTTTGGCCTGGTTTATCATTCACTGACTGGCATAATAGAGGATGCCTACAATGGATTTATTTTAAAAACAGATTAGTTTAAGTTAGATTTTTGATCACAGATGATCTGGCTCACTGTTAGTGTAGATAAAGAGTTCACTTTGGAAAATGGGTCTCATTTAACTGATTTGGTCACCAGGGGCCTAAACGCAATAATAGTTGCTTTTAATTAATGTGCTATAATGAAACATAATTACTTGAGATGTTATGTTACAATGTTACATATTAAATGATATACTCATGGGATTGGAAGTAATTTAAAAGCTTGTAACCAAATTTAAAAGGAAGCGATGAACAGAAATAACATCAGACATGGAGCAGATTGAGGCCTTGGCATGGGGTGGAAATTGCTTTTAAAACATGGGGGGGGGGACGACAACAATGAGGTCTAACAACTAGGACAGGGATCGGCAACCTACGGCTCACGGGCCAGATGTGGCCCATAACCCGAAATCAACCGGCCCGCAGGCGCGTTTCTTTTCAATTAGTTTTCCCGACCTGGAAACTGCAGCATGTCCCGAGATGCTACATCTAGACCTGGGGCAAGCGAGTCGACCTGGGCGTTACAGCCAGTCCCAGGGCACACAAGCGACCTGGGCGCTACAGCCAGACCTGGGGCAAGCGAGCCGACCTGGGCGTTACAGCCAGTCCCAATGCAGGCAAGCTGACCTGGGCTCTGCAGCCAGACCTGGGGCAAGCGAGCCGTCCTGGGCGTTACAGCCAGTCCCAATGCAGGCAAGCTGACCTGGGCTCTACAGTCAGACCTGGGGCAAGCGAGCCGACCTTGGAACTGCAGCTAGTTCCGGACTGCTAAATTCTAGGAGTTGGCGGCCTCCAACTGGAATCGACCTTGAGGGCTCCAGTCGCAGAGCCTGTGGACTTACCATCACAGAGCTGGCCGACTTGGGAGGCTGTGGTGGTGTTGTGACTGCTACTCAACTTCAGAGGCTTCAGTTTTGCTGCAACATGTTTCACAATACATGAGGGGAATTGACCCCAGCCTCTAAAAACATGGGGGGGGGGATAGCCCCCCCCCCCTCTCACCCCCCCATTCTAGCCTTGTCCACCCCCCAGGATTTCCGCACAACCTGTTTTTTTTCATTCATTAAGGTAATGGCTGTGCCATTCTTGGTTTTAACTCCACTTTCTTGTCTGTTTCCCAATACCCTTGACTCTCTTATTTTCCAAAACTCTATCTTAAACTCAAACAGATTCAAGTTTGGAATTATAAACATTTACAACACTCAAGGAAAATAACTATTTCCCCATAGCCATCGCGTGAGTGGCCCCTATTCTGAGACCAAGCCCGTTCATTATGGGCTCCATCATCAAGGGACAACATATCTTCTCAGCATCGTAAGTAAACCTGACATCATTATTCTGTACCTTACTACCATTGTGAATTGTTGATGTGATATTACACAGATGAACCCATCAATAATACCTGCAAATTGTAACTATCACCGCACTCCTGAGTGGGACCTTAAATATAACAGCTGGGTTCATAAATATTTTATTTTATGCCTTACACATTAATGGGATCACATTTGCAAAACTGTACTGTGTAACTGCAGCAGCATTTTGTCATATCTTCCCCCGTGCCTTACCCTACTTACAGTCATTCTTTATCAATTCCACTTTGATTATTAAAACCTCACGGAATGATGAATGTTGCCATAATTCAACTGCATGGGTTTAGTTAAAAAGCTGCCTGAGGAAGATTGGTATAAGCTTGAGGCACTCGAAAACTCACAATAGCAAGCTTGTAAGCTTGGCAATCAGGACATCACAAAAATGAATAAAGAACTTTGCACTTGTGATCCGTGAACTTGTGGAAATTTTAAAAAATATATCAATTTGTCCATTTCCCAGAACTCACTAAACATGGAACATAAAATCCAGGAGAACTCCAAGAGACAAGCCTACTATTAAATCATTTTTTTTTTAATGTAAAAAAAAAATTAAAAACTATTTTGCTTTAATCCAGAAAATTACCGATAGCACAGTCCTGTGATTCCTTTCGCTGCCCTGCCTTTGTTAGCCCTGGCCTAGATTCCCTTCCCTGTTCCCATCAAATACCCTTAGTGCTGATCTCTGATCACCCTGACACTGATTGCACATTTTTAAACTCCTAAACTTCCCGACTCATCGCCAGCTTTCTAAATTTCCTGACTCACACTTTTGGGCGGCACAGTGGTGGAATTGTTGACTAACAGAGTCAGAGAATTGGATTTAATGCTGTCTGTATGGAGTTTGTATATTTGCCCCGTGACCGCGTGGGTTTTCTCCGGGATCTCCTTTTTCCTTCCACATTCCAAAGACGTTCAGGTTTCTAGGTGAATTGACTTGGTATCGTTATAAAATGTTCCTAGTGTTGTGTAGGATAGTGTTGGTGTGTGGGGGTCACTGGTCGACATGGTAGGTCAAAGGGCCTGTTTCCGTGCTGTATCTCTAAAACTCAAACTAAAACTTGATCTTTTGGATGGAGAGGGGGTTGAAGTCCCCTCTGCGTTTCAGTCTGACCTGAAGACCTGCCCGTCGGCCACGATTCCAGACGCAATGGAGGCCTCCCCGTTGTTTCCAGGTACTGTACTCACTGTACCTACTGTTTCTGCGAGCCTGCGCTGGAACGCAAGAGTCCATATCTTGAACAACGGATACAGTAGATGAGGTTGGAGGAGGTGCAAGTGAAGCCTAACCTGAAAGGACTGTTGGGGTGCATATATGTATGATCATCTTAAGCAGTGCATGAATAGATGCATTTCCTACTATTAGTTTCCGTTTGACATCCATGCTGTTTCTGGGGTATGCATTCACAGTCCAATCTTGTAGTAGTAATGTTAGATGTACATTACTCGACAAGTGAAGAAACTGTTGCATGCCCTTAGTCCGTTCTCCATTGCCAAAATATCCAAAAGTTTGATTCAATGTCGCAATATCCATTGTGTTTGCTTAGCTTACATTTTACATATGAATTCACTTGCAAAAGGCAATAGAGAAAAATCCACCGCATGATTGCATTGCTCAGCCATCCTGTCAGTTTGGCGCAGGAACCATGGAATTGATCGAACTGATACAATTTCATTTTATTTTCCATCTATTGCCTTTCACTTGGTAAACAGCTTTTATTTAATATCTATTAAACATACAAACTAAACCCCATACAATTTACTTCCAGTGTTTCCTTGCTGTTTTGTCAATTGAACTGCAGTGTTCAAAGGGAGAATGAACAACTTAAAAGTTGGTTGCAGGTCGATTTTGTTCCGCTGTTTACATTTCTCTGCAAGTGTTTGGTGTATTTATGAAGTTGTTTCATGCTACAATAACGAGCTTTGCAGCAGGCACTGAAGATATTGATCCTTCTGCTCAGGTGAGCTTTCCTGGAGAGAATCATTAGATGTATTCTCTAGCAACACAACATGACTAGAAAATTGAGTGGAGCTTCAGCAGGGCCACACAAACTGTGTGAAACGGGAAAGGTGCAGGTGGGGAGAACACAGGATACTTTTGTTGCAAGATGTTCTGAGAGCAATAGTTTTGAACTACGAAAAGCAAACTAAAAAGGAAATCTTTCAGAAAGAACTGCAGATGCTGGAAAAATGGAAGGTAGACACAAAATGCGGGAGAAGCTCAGCGGGTGAGGCAGCATCTATAGATAGAAGGAATAGGCGCCGTTTCGGGTCGGCATCCTTCTTCAGACTTCTCCAGGTGTCAACTTCTCTGCATCGGCGAGACTAAGAGCAGGCTCAGCGATCGCTTCACTGTAAACCTCCGCTCAGTCCGTGTTAAACAACCTGATTGCCCAGTTGCTCAGCACTTCAACTCCCCCTCCCATTCCCTTTCCTACCTTTCTGTCCTGGGCCTCGTCCATTGCCAGAGTGAGGCCCAGCGCAAATTTGAGCAACAGCACCTCATATTTTGCTTGGGTAGTTTATACGCCAGTGGTATGAACATTGACTTCTCTAATTTTAGATAGCCCCTGCTTTCTCCCTCCTTCCCCTCCCCCTTCCCAGTTCTCCCACACATCCCACTGTCTCAGTCTACTTCCTTTCTTTCCCCCACAACCCCGACATCAGTCTGAAGACGGGTCTCGACACGAAACGTCACCTATTCCTTCTCTCCATAGGTGCTGCGTCATCCGCTGAGTTTCTCCAGCAATTTTTGTCTACCTAAAAAGGAAATCTGCCATGTACTGCCATTCTTGTCACCTTCTTTCTTGCATCATGTCTTAGGCCCTCTTCAGTCATGGCTGACCACGGGTGCCTCCAATGTGCTATTCCCTATATGGAGGACGCCTGTGCGTGACTTTGTTTTACGTGGGGAGACTGGTGCACAGACAGCCACCCCATGGTCCTAGACAGATCTGGGTCAGGATCCAGTGGCATGAAGTCCAAGACAAATAGAGACCCTTTTCTGCAGCAGCCTTCAACCGCCTTCCCAGCCGTTGTGACACTCCACTAAGGTCAGCCATCGTCCTCCGCCTGTTCCACCGTTGAGGTCTTGTTTGGATTTCTCTTTGTCAGAGACCTCTCCCTCGACCTTACCGCCATGGGTGGCCCTACCAGGAGCATAGCTCCAGACGGCATTGCTCTCAGGATCTCAGGTCCACACAAGCTTCTCCACCAAGACAAGGTGACAATCCATGGAGAAGTCTTGCATCAAGATCCCTCTTATATTCAAATGTATTTGATTGAATTGGAAGATACAGCAGGAGAACATGCATTTCAGCCCACTGAGTCCATGCCGGCCATTGATCACACGTTCACACTTGCTCCCATTATCTTATTAACATATCCACTCCCTACCTACACAATAGCAGCAATTTGCAGAAACTGATTAACCGACAAACCTACATGTCTTTGGGATGTGGGAGGAAATTGGATCTACCAGAGGAAACCCACATGGTCACAGTGAGAACAAACAAACTCCACACAGACAGCACCTGTAATCAGGATTGAACCTGGGTCAATCTGAAGCAGCAGCTCTACCGTTGCACCACCATGCCACCTTCCATGGTGTTTCAGGGTGGCAGAGTGGTGCAGTGATAGAGTTGCTGCCTTACAGCACCAGAACCCAGGTTCAATCCTAACTGTTGTTGCTGTCAGCACGGAGTTTGTACGTTCTGCCTGTGATTGTGAGTTTTCTCCAGATGCTCTGGTTTCCTCCCACTGTCCCAAGATGTGCTGGTTTGTAGGTTATTTGGCTTCAATTAAAATACATTGTAAACTGTCTCTAGTGTGTAGGATAGTGCTAGTGTAGTGTAGCTAGTGCTAGATGGCTGGTCAGCATGGACTCAGTGGACTTACGGGCTGGTTCCATACTGATTTTCTAAAGTCTAAAGTTTCCAGCATTTCATACATTTCTTTTGTTTTGACAAAATCAATTAAGAGTGATCATTATTCCATTCCTGTTTCTAATCTGTTTTAGTTTGAGAAAGCTGTATTTGAAATCACAAACCTTTTCAATATTTTAAACTCCACCTCTCACTTTAGCATTGTGTTGAGAACTACCTTGGAAATATTTTGAAAAATGTTGTGCCGGTTATAATTATATAGGAAAGACATGGGGAGGCTACAGCAGAATGGGAAAATAATAACCTGTTGTGGAATATCGTTCCATAATTCTACAACTGCACAGGGAAAAATAGTGATAATAATGAAGATTTCTTTTGTCTTCTCATCAGTTTCTCATGGGGAGATGGAGAATATAGTTAGCCAATTATTCGCTAGTTTCTTTTGAGAATTCTCCAAGCTAATGTTGTCCAAGCCACTGTGTTATGTTTCTGAAGTTTGACGTCCCTTGGTGAATCCCTTGAGCATTATGTAAATTATCGTAGATACAGCATGGAAACAGACTTCAGCCCATTGAGTCTTTGCTGACCATCACCCACTGATTAAACCCAACTTTTTATCCCTGCCACTTCACCAACTCTCTCCAGATTCTATCACTCACCACAGTAGATGCAATTTTTAGTGGCCAATTAATCTACCAACATGCACCCCTTTGGGTGGAAACCAGAGAAAATCTGCGCAGTCACTTGGAGAACGTGCACGCACCACAGAGGCCCGTGTTTGATCTGTGTTTGATTGTGGAGGGGTTTAATATTCTGGAAGAAAGAACTGGAATGCTGTTGGTGTAAATGATCAAACACACTGTAAGCTCTTAAGGTAGTTGTTGACTCTCCTTTATCCAGTACCTTTTATCCATGGTGCTTGATAGTGTACTTCTTAATTTTAGAAAAAAGATGTCTGCTGGTGCCCTTGTCCGGCCAAATAAAATTATAGAAATTCAGTATCACTGACAGAACATAATTGCCATTACCGTATCTTTCCAAAATTTATGATGACTGCTCAATTTTCAGCAGGCACCATCCTTAAACAGTGAGATTAAATTACATACGAACCCCAAAACAGGCACTAACTGCCCTTAATTGTTGATCCCTCAAACACTTTCTGCACACTTCACTTGGAAGGAGTCTTACAAAAATGGCATCTTTGTTCTTTTACCTGGAATCTGTTCTAGAGATTTACTAAAGACCTTTAAAATGGTTTATGATACTAATTATTACTGATTCAGCTTTAAGGATTATCTGTAGACACAATGATTAACACATAAAACTGTTTTTAAAGGAAAAGCATTCATTTTACTGACAGACCTTTGTTCTACAATAGATGCAGGTAATTCCAAGTGTTTATGAAATTAGGAAACTGTTTCTCTTGACCTTGCAGTTTCCAGATAATAAAATCCAAGATTGGCAGCTTTCCCAATACAATGAAGATCA